>NC_047055.1:60564369-60864369 GCF_011762595.2 Tursiops truncatus | reverse complement strand
ACAAAGGTTTCATTAAATCAAAGAGCAATAAACAAACTCAACCAAATGACATGTCAGAGCCATGATATGTGTCTATCTTTCACACTTTTCTCCTGTGCCCCTGTTCCACTAGTGCAGTACTTGGGTATGTACCAGTTGATCAGCAGGGGACTGTTACCTTAATTATAAAATGAAACAACTTTGATAATGTAGTCTGAAAGCCTTGTTGGTTCACACACAGACATTTAGTTCTGAATGGGTTCCAAATTCAAATACTTAGAAAGGCTGCTGCTCTCTGACTGTAAAGTGAAGGCTTGAATCAGCCTTCAACTACACCCTACTGATTTGAGTCACCCTGGTTTTATTCTTGTGTTGTATTTATTTATTTGGAAACTTAGCCTTTATCCTTGGGGTAGAGATAAAATGCTAACACTCCTTGGGTCACAAGCAGCATGGACTCTTGAATAGTTCATTCATGGGGAACCATTTGTTTGAGGAGGCTTTTTGTCTGATTATTGGCCCTGGTTGTTAAGTCTCAGGCAGAGATGTGATGAGCCTTGCAGGAAAAATTAAAGAAGATGCAAACAGTAAATGCAGGCATTTTGCAACATAGCTCAAAATAAATTGCACTACAGGCAATTATGCAAGTTTTACTGGATACATTAAAAAGACATTAAATGCACAGCTGTTTTAAGTGTCTTTTAAGCTGATAAATTAACTGTCTAATAAATTGTAAGATTTGTCAGCTAATAATGCTATTTTATCTGCTTTAACATATGCCTTCCTAGTTCATGAAGCATTATTGTAAGTGCCAAAAGGAGATAATGTGCATTTTTACAGTGTTATGTCTTAAGTGGAATGGATCATTGGCCATGAAGAAGTGTGTTAATAAATCTCCTAGGCTTTGTTAATTGCACTCAATGAAGTGTCACTGTTAAAACACAAAAGATGTGATAGAGAAAGCTGAACATAATGTCTTTCAGTTTTACAATTAACAGTTCACTAGGCAAATCGACCAAAAAGACCATAATTTGTTGAAGCCTTATTAACTTACATTTTCCTAGTCAAGGTCATAATTGTGGATGGCTTAAAGCTATCTTTTAATGCTCATCGTAAAGAATAACCTTGCTGGAGAGAAGAAATGCTTTTTTCTCCAAGTGGCATGATATGCCTACCAGGTTCAAGAGAAATAAAACAACACTGAATCAAACAATGGTCTTTCAGAATTATTTACCATCAAGCATGTGTGTTTTGTCCTTGACTTCAGAAAAACGTTATTTAGTATTGCTTGTCCCAAGGTGATAAGTAAAGGATGGCAGTGCACACACTATGAAATTAAAAGACACTACTTCAGAGGCCATTACGTAAAGTTCCTTGGCCATTAAAATAGGTAATAATAATAAAATGTAAATTTTTAGTTTATGTGAAAAAGATGTAGTCTTTCCTTCTAAATTCAGTGTCAGATATCAGTATACTCAATTTAAAAACAATTTGAAAATCTCTTTCATATAAGTTTTGAGAAAGTTACAATGAGTCATGTGGTTTACATGTTAGAGCAAGAAATATTTTCTTTGCCTTTTACTGTTGAAAATTTACTCTTGATCAATTTTGATTTCCCTGTCAGTTTGGAATTCTGGCCCTGCAAAAGCATGAGTTACATCTTTAATAATGCTGTGTCTTTAACAATGACTTTCACAAATCATGTGTGGGTAAAGCAAGGGGAACAATGAAACTGCGTACTACCTTTAAAACTAGATGGCTTTATATTTTGGGCCATGTATTACATACGTGTTTGTTTTAGTATAAAATTCACCTAAATAGTTAACAATTGAAAAGCAAATTTGAGGCAATTCCAGAAATCCTGCATTAGTGTCTCTGCTCAATTCCTCACTAGCAAGTGAGCCACTGACCCCCAATTTATTTATCTATGAAATAAAATAAGAACATCCACCTCATAAGGTTGTTATCAAGACCAATGGAGAAAACATATGTGAAAGTATTTAAAAAGCCAAATTAATATTAGTTATTCTTAATTGTGAGTCAAAATATCAATTACATAATTCTTAATTTTCAAAACACTTTCACATCTAGTACTCAATTAATCCTTACAACAATCTTTTGAAGAAGTCCTAGGTATTTCTAAAAACAAAATATTTTCTAGTGGACTGCTGAATATAAGGTGCTCTGCTAGAAGCTATAATTCTATAACCAAGTATGATAAAGAGTTCTCCTCTCTTAAAAGCTATCATGTGGTTGTGTAATCATGCTGGTATTGTGGTAGAGGCAATTAAAGCTCAGGGAAGTAAAATTACCTTCCTAAGGCTACACAGTAAGGCTAGGGGATAAAACCCTAAGCCTTCAGATGTATTTCAGCTTTAAAAAACACTTGAGGCTGTGAAACAAAGTCCCTGTCAGCTCAGTGTTCTTTCACATGCTCACACTGCTTCACTTAGACCACACAGAAAATGAAAATGAAATAGGTCAAATATAAGAAATCATTGTGGGAATTGTAAATGCTGCGTTGATATTTGGACTAGGTGGGATGGAAGGAATAGAGTGAAAGAATGTCAACTCTTTTATGCTACATGCAGTAAACTATTTGAGTAGGGCTGCCTTCATTTCTGGCCAGAGTGCCACAAAGGATTAGGAAGTCCTAATTATCCCCACCACCAATCCTCACTTTGATTTAGTTTAAATGGAACGATTTGATCTTAAGTGGAGATTACATACTTCTCTAAGATGACCAACCTTCAAATGACCTTAAAGAAGATTTTAGAGTGTATAAATCATCATTAGGGGTAATTTGATTGTTTGGGAGTGTTTTTTCCTTAAACTAAAAAAACATTTCGATAGTTTTTCTCTTTGAATTGCTGCTTCAACTGTGGTTAGAAACTGCAAGGGAAGAGGTACCATGAGCTCTTTTATTGATGTCTTGACACGCATGTTTAAAAAAGAAAAATATATATATATATATCCAAAGTTATCCAACTTGCATGAGATTTCTAGGTTAATGGCTGGTGTGCACACAGTTGAGAAAGTTAGAAGTACCTAAACTTCATAATATAGTTGAGTTAAAATAGTATGTATCATATTGATCTCAAGATAAATATGTTTTAAACAAAATAAATTAGAAAGAAATAAATCAAGAAAGTGAGAAAGACAGAAAGAGAAGGATAGAGAGGGAGAGGGAGAAATAAAGTATAAAAGTTAATAAACAGAAACCTCAATTAAAATTGAGTGAGGAGACCGAACGGTGAGCAATCATGCCCTGCAATAATAGCAGAGCCCAGTAGGAAGAAGAAAGGCCCACTCTTCTTGCCTGGCAAGAACTCATCCAATGAGTGACAGTCACAACTCAGTCAATGAAAAGCCATGGACTCTTATTATAGCTCTGACTTCCTTTTCCCATTTATAAACTAGTTCTCTTTTTCCTGCTGCATGAGGATTTGCACATGGCTTGCCATGGTTGCAGACCCCAAATTGCAGTTCTTTGTAGATCTTGGATAAATGCATTTTTTGCTAGAGAAATACCTGGCAGTCTATTTGTTTTAGGTCAACATTTTGGTGGCCCATACAGGGATCCAGAGAAGACCCCTGACAACTGTGAGGCTGGTGAGAAAACAGGTGTGGTACTCACATGAGCCCACTGTTGCTCACTGCTTTTGTCACTGACCCTGAAAATTAAAGGTAAGTTTTACTCCTGGATGTGAGTATCTGCCCTCTTTGCATTTTAAAGCTCTCCAAGTTTTATTCAGGATGTATTTTAAGCCTTTGGCCTTTCTACTTAAGGCCTTATTCTGTATGTGGGTACTTGTTTGGCACTTTGACCTGATATTTTTAATAAGACTGTTCCAACTGAAACTGGCTAGCCTTCAGCCCATTCCTTCAGAAACAGGGGCTGGTTCATTGTAACAGAGCTGGTTCAGCATTTAGCCCATTCCTTTAGAATAGAGACTGTTCTATGTGAACTCTTCTGAACAGCCTTCAGCTTGTCTCCTCCAAGACCAGCCAGTTCCATTCAAACTGGCTGGTATTAAGCCTGTTAGCTATTTAGGCTGTTTATGCTATTTGAGGTATTGGAGCTGTTTTGAGTTGCTTAGGCTGTTTGTAAATTATTCTCTTACTCTAAAGAAAACCCTCAGAGACATGGGATCCTAGTTTTCTAAATATTTTGAGCATGTCCCCCTAAAGGGACCACAGCTGATTCTATGTTTAAAAACAGAGGTCCTTCCTTAGTGCATTTCTTACTAATTGGACCAGTCTGACCAAAGGTACTTCAGAATATCAATGGCCATTTTGGGTAACTTTTGAAGTTCCCAAACTTACTTTTCTTAAAAATTAATTAGATAACCATAGCTCTAAAATTTCCAAAATTCAATGGAACCTGTTTCAATTGGTATTTTGAAGCTTTCAAATATTATCAGGAGCCTAAAATTGTCTCTGCAACACAAAATTTTAAGATTAACTGAAATAAACAACCAATTGAAGAAAGAAAATGGCTTTCAAAACCACATGATCTTCTTAGTTTCTTTGGCTCAGGGTCTGACTCTGGAGCTGTCTTGTCTCTCTTCCTCAGCTCTCTGTGATCAGGCCCTACCTGCAGTGCCATCTTCTTCCTTCCCTTATATACCACCTACACCTCTGTTATAACCTCAGTTCCCATATACTAATTCTCTAGTTCAACTTCCCTTTTCCCTGAAACTCTCCTCACCCTCTTTTCCTCTGTACTTAGAGTCTGTCTCTTTAAAATTAAGCCCCTGTGGATCCAAAGGCTAAACCGTTACTTTCTTATATTCCCTGGACTAAAACTGATCTGATCATAGTCAAAGATTTTCCCAAAGTACCAAAAGATCCTCACAAATTTGCTGAGGAATTTAATATGGTCATTCAAATTTATCAAGCTGGTTTCTCTGACTTATATCAGCTAGTTCACACATTTGTCAGTGAAGGCCAGACCCAGCATTGGACGAAAACTGCTAATTGGGAAAACATGAAAGGTCTCTAGAATTACAATTACAGGAGGCCAGCTGGCTAACTTGTTATGTGATTAGGCTTGAGCAATCACTAGGCAACTTTATCGAGCAATTCCTAAGGCTTTTCCAAAGCTGGTTGATTGAAACAAAAGTCAGGCTTACACACAAGAATCTGATAAACCTGTTCATAACTATTAAAATTGACTTCAGATTATTTTTAAAGAAAATTCTCATCTTCTTTCAGATACTGATTTTTACCTGGGTAGCCTTTAACTCTATGTTTACTAATGGTCTGAACTAGGACTTTTTCCTTCTAGTAAAAAGGACCAGAAGGGAATGGTAAACTATCTCCCCTCCAGATTTAGTTAATCTGGCAAAAGCTCTCTCCAATTCAGATGTCATCTAAAAAGAAGATGACTAAAATTCTTATTTTTCAACTTCAACAAATGAAGGCCCCTAAAAGAAATCAAAACTCTCTTAGTTTCTGCTATTATTGAAAAGAGCCAGGACATTGAAACAAGATATTGGTATAAATTTAAGTGCTTCAGGTGCCTTCAGCTCTCTAACCAGCCTTTGCAACATCCTCCCAATTCTCAGTAATAGGGCTCGAAATAGCTATAGGATCTCTTCCCAATCTTTCCTCTTAATTGGCTTGGAGAAACATCCCTCTGCATTGGAGATGAATCTTTTCCAGTCTAAACTGACACTGGAGCTACACTCTTAGTGATCAAACCCACTACTATTAAACAGGTCCTGCCTCTGAGTACTAAACTAGTTGAAATTGTGAGGATCTCTAATGAACCTCAAGAGGTTTCTGTCTCTGCAGTTATTCCATTTTGTTTAGGCCCTTTGAGAGATACACACCCTTTACTCCTTAGTTCCTCTAAGCCCATTTATTTATTAGTCTGAGGCTTCTTAGAGAATCATCATGCTGGAATTTCTCCCAAAGGGGGAAATCATTCTAGAATCTGACAGTAGTCATCGAAGCAGCCAAACAGGCAAATTAAATGAACCTTTGTACATTTTTCATTTGTTCTGTCTTTGACGCTACTAAAGCAGATTCTGGAAACACTGATGATTTGTCCCTATTGAATGAGCTACCACCCTCATGGGCAAAATCTCCAAATAAACTTGGCAAAATTTATAGCATACCTCCCATCAAGATTCGAGTAGATCACTCAAAACCTCATTCCAGAATTAATCAATACCCTGTGAGTAAAGAAGTTTTTCAAGGCATAAAATCCATCAGAGATTACAAGGCTCAAGACCTCATTATCCCTTCTACTACTCCCTGTAATACACTTATTGTACTGGTGAGAAAATCTAAAGGCTGAGTATGGTGGAGGTTCGTCCAGGATCTCTAAGCAAAAAACAACATTGTTATCCCTTGACACCCTGTTTTTCCTAACCCTCAAATGGTACTAACAACCATTCCAACCAGAAGCAAATTCTTTACTGTAATTAATTTATGCAGTGCATTCATTAGTATTCCAGTTGATGAAGCTAGCCATACATTTTTGCCTTCACTTGGGAAGGAAAGCAATTCACCTGGGCAGTAATGTCTCAGGGTAATACTGAGTCCTTATTTCTCACAAATCCTGAAGGTTGATCTGGATGATATAAAGTTTCATAAGTGTTCTACCTTGCTGCAATATGTGGATGACAAGATCTTTTCTCTCTTTCTCAAGCCACCTTATAGGAAGATAGCATCCATATGCTAAAGCTTTTAACCTTAAACAGACATAAGGCCAACAAGGAAAAATTGCAGTTTATCCAAAACAAGGTGTGATATTTAAGGCATGTGATTTCAGAACAAGAGCTATATCTAGACCCAGATAGGATTATTGATGTCCTAAGTTACCCAAAACCCAAAAATAGTGCCAATATTAAGGTTTACTTGGGCTAGTAAGTTAATGAGAAATTAGATTTCAAATTTCTCTCTTATGGCTAAACCTCTATGTATTTTACGAAAGAATAACAACCTGACCCAATTTTATGGGAAGAACAAGACAACATAACATTTAAGGTCTTAATAGAGAGTTTGATAAACCCACCTGCCCTTGGGCAACCCAATTATCAGATTATCTTTTTTCTTTGTTTCATATGCCTTTGGAGTACTCACTCCAAAACACAGGGTCCACCATAGACCTATAGATTATTTTATAGCCAGAAACTGGACCCTGTGTCACAAGGATACCCACCTTGCTTTGGAGCTAATAACACCAAGGTCTTTTTAGCTAAAACCACTTAGAAAATCACTGTGGGACTCCATTTAACTATTTTTGTATTTTGTGTAGTAGAAGCCCTCCTGAACTTTCATCACACTGAACAATTCTGTCAGCCACCTCACCTATGAAGTCTTTTCATTAACTGCTTCTCACATAACTCTTTTGCATTGTAATAACTTTATCCTGCTAGTTTTCTCCCCTCCATTACCAACAAAGTACTTCATGTCTAATACTGAAGGATCACCTCCTAACTCCTTGTGATGAACTGTCAGAAAGTTTTTTGGGTAATGCTGACTTCTCATGGCTCACTGATATTTCTTATATAAAAGGTGAACATGGAAATTTTTGTGAACATGGAAAATTCAATACCATCTTGATATTGTTGAGGTGAAAACTTTACCTATGGCTACTTCAGCACAATAGGCTTAATTATATAATCTTACACAGTCTTACACATTAGCCACATACAAAAAAGCCAATATTTATACTGATAGTAGCTATGTTTTTGGAGTAGTCATGATTTTAGAATACTGTGGGAGCAGCATAACTTCCTTATTTCCGGTGGATATAAGACAAAAAAATGGCCCCTATGTTCAGGAATTTTTGGAGGCAATAATTTTACCTGCCACTCTAACTATTGTTAAGATTCTGGGGCCTTCTAAACTTGACTCTGAAAGCTAAGGGAAATCACCTTGCTGACATTTTTGCAAGGAATACTACCCTTAAATGAATTAACAGCAGTCAAACCTCTGTCATGGACCAAAGGAATATTTCCCCAAATGATAAGAGAGAAAAACTGTCTAGAGAATCCCAACAATTGGCCTAAGGAAAAGAAAAACAAGATTGGAAATTCAACAGTTGTTGGTTTGATAAGAAGAGAAAGCTCTGCTTCAGATTAAAGAATAACCCAGTCCTACCAGAGACTCTAAAATTCCCACTCCTCACCATTGTACATGTATTAAACCATTGTTATACTGACAAAATGATAGCATTCATCAATCAATATTGATGGGAAAACATTAGCAAAGCCAAAAAATTCCTACCTCATTTGTACCATTTGTCTGAAATACAACACAGGGAAGTCTGTTTGTACTGCTCCAGGACATTTTATATTGCCTAATGGACCATTTGACATCTGGCAAATGGTTTTCATACAACTGACTACCTCTCATGGATGTAAATATATTTTAATCACAGTCTATATGTTTTCACACTGGAATGTTGCCTTTCCTTGCAGACTACTGACTTCTCTGTGACTAAAGTCGTCTTGGAAACTATTATTCCTACTTGGGGAACTCCTCTCAAACTTCATGGTAATCAAGGAAGCCATTTGGCTGGTAAGGCACTTTGACAAATCTGCAATCTTTGTTCAGTTGTAAAAACATTTTCACTGAGCTTAGCACACTCAATCCTCTGTTTTATTGGAACACCCTAATGACATTATTAAGACTCAATTGACAAAATTCATAGAGGTCTTCTAAATAACTTGACCAAAAGCATTGCCATTGGTCCTTCTAAATCTCAGATCCACCTCTTTGCAATTCATAAACTCTCAACTTTTAAGATAGTCACAAATACCCAATGCACTTGGCTCCTGCTTCTTTTCTTAATTCATTTTTTATTGGAGTATAATTGATTTACAATGTTGTGTTAGTTTCTGCTGTACAGAAAAGTGAGTCAGATATACATATAGATATATCCACTATTTTTTAGATTTTATTCCCATATAGGTCATTAGAGTATATTGAATAGAGTTCCCTGTGCTATATAGTAGGTTCTTATTAGTTATCTATTTTGTGTATAGTAGTCTGTATATGTTAATCCCAATCTCCCAATTTATCCCTCCTCACCTTTCCCCCTTGGTACAATAAGTGTGTTTTCTACACCTGTGACTCGATTACTGTTTTGTAAATAGGTTCATTTGTACCATTTTTTAAAATGGTATACATATAAGCAATATCACATGATATTTGTCTTTCTCTGTCTGACTTACTTCACTTAGTATGAAAATCTCTAGGTCCATCCATGTCACTGCAAATGACATTATTTTGTTCTTTGCTATGGCTGGGTAATATTCCACTGTCTGTATGTACCACATCTTCTTTATCCATTCCCACATCGATGGACATTTAGGTTGCTTCCCTGTTCTTTCTATTATAGTGCTGCAATGAATATTGTAGTGTGTGTATCCTTTCAAATTATGGTTTTCTCTGAATACATGCCCAGGATTGGGATTGCTGGATCATATGGTAGCTCTATTTTTAGTTTTTTAAGGAATCTTCATACTGTTCTCCATAGTGGCTGTACCAATTTACATCCCCCACCAACAGTGTAGGAGAGTTCCCTTTTCTCCACACGCTCTCCAGCATTTATTGTCTGTAGATTTTTTGATGATGGCCATTCTGACCAGTGTGAGATGATACCTCATTGTAGTTTTGATTTGCATTTCTCTAATAATTAGTGATGTTGAGCATCTTTTCACGTGTCTCATGGCCATCTGTATGTCTTCTTTGGGGAAATGTCTATCTAGATCTTCTGCCCATTTTTTGATTGGGTTGTTTGTTTTTTGATTTTGAGCTGCATGTGTTGTTTGTATATTTTGGAGATTAATCCCTTGTTGGTCACTTCATTTGCAAATATATTCTATTGGTTTTCTTTTCATTTTGTTGATGGTTTCCCTTGGTGTGCAAAAGCTTTTAAGTTTCATTAGGTCCAATTTGTTTATTTTTGCTTTTATTTTCATTACTCTAGGAAGTGGGTCAAAAAAGATGTTGCTGTGGTTTATGTCAAAGAGTGTTTTTCCTATGTTTTCCTCTAAGAGTTTTATACTGTCAGTCTTACATTTAGGTCTTTAATCCATTTTGAGTTTATTTCTGTGTAAGATGTTAGAAAATGTTCTTATTTCATTCTTTTACATGTAGCTGTCCAGTTTTCCCCTCACCACTTATTGAAGAGACTCCCTGTATATTTTTGCTTCCTTTGTTATAGATTAGGGGCTCCTGGGTTTTTTTTGATCCACAACTGATAAAAGGAGAGATACTTCAATATTGCAAAAGTTTAACTGCTTCTATTAAAAATAATCATGTTTGATAGAACAATCTTGTGACAGTGTACTCTCAGGAGATGAAGACCTTGAAACCTGTATATTTCTTCTATTGGAAAAGACACCTCTGTAAGGATTCTCTTCAATCTCATTGGAAAGGCCCTTCTCAGATATTGCTGACCTATCCTTGTGCTGCCAGTCTTCAGGGAACAGACTCTTGGATTCACATGACAGACCTAAAGAAAGCACCAAACCTGACTGAAACTGCACATCATTTGGTGACATGAAAATAAGGATTTCCTGGAATTGAAGCAGACAACATCTGATGAGACAGATTTCTCAAGATATCCACACCAGTTCTGTTGAGTTTTATTTTTTTTTAACCAAAACTTTAAAACCAGACGACCTGACTCTTGATCAACAATACTTTCAGAGAAATATATTGATCAAAAGGGGAAAATGTGAATATTAATAAATAAAAGCCTAAATTAAAATAGGCCCATGAGACCAGAAGGGGGAGCACTCATACACTATGACAATAGCAGAGCCCAACAGAAAGTAGAAAGACTCCCTCTTTTTGACCCCAAAACTAGCAGAATGGCTCTTCTATAACCACGACTGCAAAGACAGAATGACACAGAGTTTGTTAAGCGAGAAGAGATCTAGTCAGGACCTGCAGCCATAGCAAGTGACCCAAAGCAGGAGGGGGATATAACAGGCTCAAGATCCTCCTTGGGGAGCAAGGGGTTCAAGCCACATATTAGGCACCCCAAATCTGGTATCCAACACTGGAAAGAGGAGCTCCCTTAGCTGGTTTGAAAACCAGTGGGGCTTATTGGAGGGCTGTAAAAAACTGGGATGCAACTCTTGAAAAATTCACAGAGACTAGCTTATTCCTTGTCCCACTGAGTAGGCAGCACACTGAAAACTGCTGGGTGTTCCAGCAGGCAAGCTAGGACTGCCCCAGTGTGCCCCCCACCAGCCTGCACTAGTCCTCTGCTCCTGCAATTCCTGCTCCAGTGCTGCTCACCACTAAGGCAGAAGCAGCCATTGCCAATGGGCTTGCATGTACTTTGAATTAAGAGAGCCAACTTGGGCCTCAGCCCTGCCTCTGGTCAAGGCAGAGAACAACATTGCCAACATGTACATGAGTGTACACTTCAGCAGGAGTGGAATGGACTCAGTAGTGCAGCTCCAATCCCTCTGGCCCTGACCCAGCCTCTAACCAAGGCACACCCATAAGAGAAAAAGTAGAAATCAGCTCAGAATTGTAGACCCAAGCTATTAGGCTATGACCACACCCACAACCAAGGCAGAGACTGTCATCACACTAAGGAGAAGCCCAACTCCCTCAGGGCTACTGCTACAGCCTCTTGGCCCAGCTCTCCCACCAAAGCTGCTGGATATATTCAGACCACATAGGAATGCTCCCACAAAAAGACACCCCTTCAAAACAAGAATAGGTAACTGTTTCACCCAGTTTCATATGCACTGAGAAAGTTCAACAAATGAAAAGACTGAGGAATTTGTTTCTAACTAAAGAACAAGGGGAAAAACCCTGAAAAAACCCTAAAGAAACAAAGATAAATTAACTGATAAAGAGTTCAAAGCGATAGTAATAAGAATGCTAACTGGACTTGGGCAAATAATAGATGAACACAGTGAGAACATTGGCAAAGAAAAAGAAAATATAAAAATGAACCAGTCAGAGCTGAAGAATACAATAGCTAAAATGAAAAATACACTAGAAGGAATTGAGAGCAGAATTGGTGACACAGAGGAACTCATAAGTGATCCAGAAGACAGAATAGTGGAAGCTGCTGAATAAGAACAGCAAAAATGTTTACAAATAGTTTAGTTTAAAGGACCTGGGGACAACATCAAACACACTAATAAATATATTATAGGGGTTCCAGAAACAGAAGACAGAGAGAAGGGGGATTGAAAATATATTGGAGGAAATTATGGCTTAAAACTTCCCAAACTTGAAGAAGGAAACAGATATCCAGGTACAGAAAGTACAGAGGGTTCCAAACAAGATAACACAAACAGACTCACACCAAGACATATCATAGCTAAAATGGCAAAAATTAGAGAATTTTAAAGGCAGCATAAGAAAAATGAAACATCACATACAAGGGAAGCCTGATAAGGCCATCAGTTGCTTTTTTGGCAGAAATTTTGTAGGTCAGAAGGAAGTAGTGTCATAATATATTTAAAGTACTGAAAGACAAAAACAAAAGTACAACCTAGGATAAGGGCAAGGTTATTATTCAAAATTGAAGAAGAGATAAATGGTTTTTCAGACAAACAAAAACTAAAAGAGTTCATCACCACTAAACCAACCTTACAAGAAATGTTAAAGGGTATTCTTTAAGTGAAAACCAAAAGGCTACATATATGTGTATATATATATATATATATATATATATATATATATATATATAATGTATCTCAAGGGAAAAATATATATATATTTGATATATATATATATATATATATATATATATATATATATATCAAGGGAAAAATCCCATTGATAAAGGCAAATATATAGTGAAAACAGTTGATCAACCATGTAAATAAGCTACTATAAATGTTAAAAGACAAAATTGTAAAATAAACTATAATTACAATAAGCAATTAAGGGATTGGCATGAAGATATAAAATAACACATCAAAACCACAAAACATGGGACATCAAAACCACAAAACATGGGGGGAGGGAGTAAAAATGGCAATCTTTTAGAATGTGTTTGAACTCTAACAACTATCCATTTAAAAGAAGTAGATATATTTAAGGTAAATATACATGAATTTCATGATAATCACAAAAATACCTATAATATATATGCAAAAACTAGAAAGGAAGACAAACATAATATTAAAGAAAGTCATCAACCCATAAGGGAAAAGACTATAAGAAGAGAAAAGAAGAGCCAAAACTACAAACACAACCCCAAAACACATAAACAGATGGCAATAAGTACATATCTATCAATAATCACTTTAAATGATGATGGACTAAATGTTCCAATCAAAAGGCATAGTGTGGCTGATTGGATAAACAATACTCATTTATATGCTGCCTATAAGAGACTCACTTTTAGAGCTAAAGACACATGCAGACTGAAAGTGAGGGGATGCAAAAAGATATTCTATGCAAATGGAAATAAAAAAACTCTGACATAGCAATACTCATAGCAGACAAGTAGCATCTAAAACAGTCTGTAATAAAAGACAAAAAAGGCATTAAATAATGATAAATAGGTCAATAGAAGAAGAGGATATAACATTTGTAACATATATGCAGATAATATAGCAGCACATAAATATATAACAGCACATAAATACATTAACAGACAGAAAAAGAAATTGACAGTAATATAATAATTATACAGGACTTTTTAATAAATTTACTTATTTTATTTACTTTATTTTTGGCTGTGTTTGTGTCTTCATTGCCGTGTGTGGGCTTTCTCTAGTTGCAGCAAGCAGGGGCTACTCTTCATCGTTGTGCTCAGGCTTCTCATTTCAGTGGTTTCTCTTGTTGCAGAGCACGGGCTCTAGGAACATGGATTGCAGTAGTTGTGGTGCATGGGCCTAGCTGCTCCACGGCATGTGGGATCTTCCCAGACCAGAGCTCTAACCCATGTCTCCTGCATTGGCAGGTGGATTCTTAACCACTGTGCCAACAGGGAAGCCCCTATAGGGGACTTTGACACCCCACTTACATCAAAGTATAGATCATCCTGACAAAATCAATAAGAGTGGACTTAAATGACACATTAAATCAGTTGGACTTAATAGATATCTACAGAACATCTCATTCAGAAACAGTAGAATACACATTCTTTTCAAGTGTGAACATAGAAGGTTCTCCAGGATCGATCACATGCTAGGCCACAAAACATGTCTCAACAAATTTAAGAAGACAGAATTTGTATCAAGACTTTTTCTGACTACAACACTAAAGAGCTAGATATCAACTACAGGAAGAAAACTAGAAAAAACACAAATATATAGATACTAAGAAATATGCTAATAAAAAAGGAATGGGTCAAAGATGAAATCAGAAATTGCTTTGAGACAAACAAACAAAAAAAAATCCAAAATCTACAGCATACAGAAAAAGCAGTTCCAAGACGGAAGTTTATAGCAATACAAGCCTAACTCAAGAAATCAGAAAAATTTCAAACTACCTAACCTCCCAGCTAAAGAAACTAGAAAAAGAAGAACACAATGTCCAAAGTCAACAGAAGGAAAAAAAATAATAAAGTTCATAGAGGACATAAATAAAATAGAGATAAAAAACAATAGAAAGTATCAAGGAAACAAAGAGCTATTTTTTTTTAAAGATGAACACAACTGATAAAACTTTGGCCAGGCTCATCAAGAAGAAAAGAGAGAGGACCCCAAAACAAAATAAAAATTGAAAGAAGAGAAGGTACAACCATTTTCACAAAAATACAAACAATCATAAAGAATATTATGAATAGCTATATACCAAAGTATTGGACAACCTAAAATAAATGGATACATTTCTAGAAACATACAGTCTTCCGAGATTGAATCAGAAAGAAATAGATAACCTAAACAAATCAATTACTAGAATTGGAATTGAGTCAGTAGTCAGAAAAGTCTCAACACACAAATGTTCAGGCCCAGACAGATTTACAGGGGAAATATAGCAAACACATAAAGAATAGTTAATATCTATCTTTCTCAAACTATTTCAAAAATTGAAGAATAAAAAGAATAAAGAATACTCCCAAACTCAATCTATGAGGCCATCTCCACCTTGATAGCACAAAATAAATTGTAGGTTAATATATGTGAAGAATGCAAAAATTCTCAACCAAATATTAACAAACTGAATTGAACAATTCATAAAAAGGATCATACAACATGATCAAGTGGGATTTATCCCAGGAATGAAAAGATGGTTCAATATCTTCAAGTCATTCAACGTGATATACCACATTAACAACACAATGGATAAATATCACATGATCTTCTCAATAGATGCAGAAAAAACACTTGACACAATTCATCATCTATTTATGATAAAAACTCTCAGCAAAGTGAGTACAAAAGGAATGTATCTCAACATAATAAAGGCCATTTATGACAAAACCATCATACTCAATGGTGAAACATTGAAATTTTTTCCTCTAAGATAAGGAACATGACAAGGATGCTCACTCATGTCATTTTTGTTTAGCATAGTATTGGATTTCCTAGCCATGGTAGTGAGACAAGAAAAAGAAATAAAAGGTGTCCAAACTGGAAGGGAAGAAGTAAAACTCTCAGTATTTGCAGTTGGCATGATACTATATATAGAAACCCTAAAGTCTCCACCAAAAAACTTAGAACTAATAAATTAATTCAGTAAAGTGGCAGGATACAAGATTAATATATAAATCTGTTGCTATTCTATACATTAATGATGAACCTTTAGAAAGAGAATCAAGAAAACAATCTCATTTACAAGCATATCAAAAAGAATAAAATATCTAGGATGAAATTTAACCAAGGAGGTTAAAGACTTATATTCTGAAAACTATAAGACACAGATGAAGCAAATTGAAGACAATACAAGTAAATGGAAAGATATCTTGTGTTCATGGAATGAAATAATTAATATCATTAAAATGTTCATACTATCCAAAGCAATCTACAGATTTAATGCAATACCTATCCAAATATCAATGTCATTTTTCACAGAACGGCAACAAATACTCTTAAAATTTGTATGGAACCACATAAGACCTAAATTATTCAAAGCAGTCTCGAGATAGAAGAACAAGACTAGAGTTATTATGCTCCCTAACTTCAGAGTATACTACAAAGCTACAGTAATCAAAACAGTATTAGACTGTAACAAAAACAGACACATGGATAAATGGAAGATAATAGAAAGCCCAGAAATAAACACATATGATCAATTAATATATGATAAGAGGCAAGAATATACAATGGGGAAAGATAGTTTCTTCAATAAGTGGCATTGGGAAAACTGGACAGCTACATGTAAACAAAAAGAAATTAGACCATTCTCCACACCATATACAAAAATAAACTCAAAGTAGATTAAAGATCTAAATGTAAGATGAGAAATCATAAAATTTCTAGAAGAAAATATAAGCTGTACACTCTTTGACATAGATATTAGGAAAAATTTCTTTTGGATCTGTCTTCCCAGGCAAGGGAAACAAAGCAAAAATAAACAAATGGAACCTTTTCAAACTTAAAATCTTTTGCACACTGAAAGTAACCAAGAGAAAAATGAAAAGGCACCTAATGAATGGGAGAAGATATTTGCAAACAATAAATCTGATAAGAGGTTAATATTAAATAAATATAAATAACTCATATGACTCAATATCAAAACTAAAACCCCAAACAACCTGATTAAAAAATGGGCAGAGGACCTGAGTAGGCATTTTTCCAAAGAAGATATAAGATTCCCAAAAGGCACATGAAAAGACGCTCAACATCACTAATCATCAGGGAAATGCAAATCAAAACCACAATGAGGTATCACCTCATACCTGTCAGAATGGTTATTATGAAAAAGATCAAAAATAACAAGTGAGGATATAGAGAAAAGGGAACCATAGTACACTGTTTGTGGGAATGTAAATTTGTGAAGCCACTATGGAAAAAATTATGGGGTTCCTCAAAAATTAAAAATAGGACTACCATATAATACAGCAGTTCCACTCCTAGATATATATCCAAAGAAACAAAAACACAAATTTGAAAAGATAAATGCACATAATGTTAATAGCATTATTTACCATAGCCAAGATATGAAAGCAACATAAGTGTACATCAACATATGAATGAATAAAGAAGTTTTGGTATACATATATATATGTGTATATATATATATATATACACACATATATAATGGAATATTATCCAAGCATAAAAACACGAAATTTTTCCATTTGCAACAACATAAATGGGTCTGGAGGGTATTTTCTTTAATCAGACAGAGAAATATAAATGCTGTATGTTTTCACTTATATGTGGATTCTAAAATTTAAAACAGACAAATATTACAATGCATAAACAGACTCATAGATACAGAGAACAAACTAGTGGCTACCAGTGAGGAGAGGGGTGAAGAAAGGGGCAAGATAGTGGAAGGGGATTAAGAGGTACAAACTACAAGATATAAAATAAATAAGATACCAGGATGTAATATACAGCACAGGGAATTCAGCCAATATTTTATAATCAGTTTATATGGGACATCATATACAAAAATATCAAAACACTATATTGTACTCTGAAAGTAATATAACATTGTAATTCAACTATACTTCAGTAAAAGTATAAAAAAGAATAGAAAAGTTCTGGGATAATATAGGGATAAAAAAATCATGTCAGAGTAGGAAGAATTAATAGAACATAGAACTTAGAGTAATGAGATGTCCAAGTGCTTTCATTTCTGTCTTCAGATAGCTGAAGAACTGTTACATGTAATAGCAATAAAACCTGTATTAATACATAACATAAATTAAGAGAAAATTTTTTCCAATGTTTTTTAGGGGAAATAAAGGTAGAATTGATTGTCTGGGAAATTAGTGAGTTATCTGTCAATGGAGTTCATCAAGCAAAGATACTTCATATTCATTTATTTAAAATATTGTAGAGGGGATTCAAGTTTTGGAGGATGGCAATGAAGGATCTTGTCTTAGTCCATTTCCAGCTGCTATAAAAAATTCCATAGACTATATGGCTTAAGCAATTTTTTTCTCATCATTCTAGAGGCTATATGTCCAAGATTAAGGCTCCAGAATATTCTGTGTCTAGTGAAGAGATATTTTTTGTTCATAGATCGTTCATCCTCACTATATACACACATGGTGAAAGGGACAAGGGAACTCTCTGGGTCTCTTTTATAAAGATACTAATCCCATTCATGAGGGCTCTACCCTCATGACCTAAGGACCTTCCAAATGTTCCACCTCCAAATGCCATCATTTATTTTAACAAATGAGTTTTTGGAAGAAAGAAACATCCAGTCTATATAACAGGTCTCAAAGGTCCCCTTCTTACTCTGAGTCTATACACAAGTTCCCTCAGGCATTCAGGGACTAGAACCTTAGTGTGACCCTGGGCAAAATTATGAAGATAATCCATCATATTTTTCAATACTCCTTTCCTTTACTGGGAACTTTTACTGTTACTTGCAGCTGCCCAATAAACCCCACCATTTCTCATCCACCACCAGTAGATAAGGTCTTTCCTGGCAGACCACATGCTTTGTTCCTTTCTTAGACTCCCCCCTAGTCTTTTTTCCTTTTCCATTTTATGTTTGCAATTCAGACCATAATCCAAGAAAAGTGTGTTGTAATAGGTTAATGGTTTTATCCAAACAGATAAAAATGTTTGCATTCAGTCAGTGATTTACCCCAGGCAGTCAAACAAGAAAGGGATGCAGGGCGGTTCAGAATGGAATCCAACACATCTGCTCATTTCATGTCCTGAAAAGAAGGGTAAGAAATGAAAGGAAGTAGGCCACATGACGAGGGTTGTGGAGATGGCTTTTTTTCACATACTTCCTCAAACATATTCCCTTGCCCAGTGAATCATAACCCAAATAGAAGTCCAGAGGCAGCCTCAAAATATCTAGGGTCTGGCTGCAGAATCTTCATCATGAGAGATCTATAAAAAAAGAATAAATTAAACTTTCTGGGATGGGATTAATTCCTCTGTGTATTGTAGTACTCAAGGCTCTTACGTACACATAATCTCATATCAGTCTTTCAAATTTCCATGAGGCATGTGAGATAGAAATAATTATTCTAACTGTACATATGAGAAACTTGAGAATCTTTAAATAAGTGGTTTGTATCACCTATGCTTAATTAGGGATAGAACCAAGAAAAAATAAATTCACATATTCTAACGTCATTGTTCAGTGGTATTCTCCACTACAATAATTTTCTAAAATTACAAATGAACATTTATTGAGGGCTTACTATACAACAAGCCCCCTATTAGTCAATTTACACATATTGTCTCATTGAATCCTTTGAAACACACTATGACATAAGCATTATCATGCCAGTATTAAAGATGTGGAAACTGAATTTCATACAATTTGGTGACTTGACTCAGACTACATAATTAGTAAATGGTAGAGCTAGGATTTTAGGCGAGATTTGTTTGATTATTAAGTCCATATTATTTTCTATTCAAAGCCACTATCTGCACGTCATACTAGTCCTAGACTAAGAGTTGTTTACTTTGAAGCTCTGCATTTCCAATTTGACCTTCTCTTTTAAATCATTTGTTAAATTCACACACAGGATCCATTTCTTAGTTTAGAAGCTCAGATATCTAGGCACCAAAAATAGACCTTTTAGTTTTTAAAATATTTAAAGTAGATAATACATATGTAAATATATAATTAAATATATCTTAATATATAATGCATATGTTAAAAATCAAAGAATACAAAAAGGAATAGAGTGAAAAGGATGTTTCTCTTTCATCAATGAACCCCGATCACTGAGTTCCCCAGAAACCTCAACCCTCATGCTTACTGTACTCAAAAAGCAACTACTGTTACCAGTTTCTGGTGTATCTGTCCAAGGATATTCTATTACTTTACTCATATACTTGCATGTATATATGTGTATGTATATGTAGATATGTGTATGAATAGAAATTTAAATATATATATGCAACTGTACATATGTGTATTAACACATGAAAATACCTATGGCAAAAGGTAAAATTACTAGAAGTGAAACTGCTGGGATTCATGGTATGTGCATTTTGTTACTTTGATAGGTATTACTAATTTGTCTTCTAAAGAAGTGGTACAAAGTTAAGTCCCACCAACAGTTTGTCAGAGTGCCTCTTTCCCCACAGCATTTACAATGTAATATAAAATCAAACATTTTAAATAATTTCAAAATTATAGACAAAAAAAATTGCATCTCATAGTTTCAATTTGTATAAATGTTCCTATTATTGATGTTATACTTTAATTCATATGTTTAAAAGTCATTTGCACTTTTCTGTGAATTATCTATATATGTGCTCGGCTGCTTTTTCTATAGTGCTGTTGGATTTTACTTACTGATTTTTAGGATTTTTGGTAAGTAAGGAAAGAATGTTTTGTCAGAGGTATATTTTACCTTCCACTTTCACCTTGCCATTTACATTTTTGTCTTTATTTATGGTATAATTTTCAGTGCATATAATTTAAAGATTTTTTTGATGTGGACCATTTTTTTAAAGTCTTTATTGAATTTGTCACGGTATTGCTTCTGTTTTATGTTTTGGTTTTTGGGCCACAAGGCATGTGGGATCTTAGCTCCCTGACCAGGGATCGAACCCACACCCCTTGCATTGGAAGGTGAAGTCTTAACCACTGGACCACCAGGGAAGTCCCTCAATGCATATAATTAAAATGTTATAAAGTCACATTTATCTAATTTTTATTTTTTTATTTAATTGAATTGCTTTAAAAGGCCAGGATTATTTAAATACATCCCCTATGTTTTCTTCTAAATCTTTTATAATAAACACCTATCAAAGTGAGAAATGAATTATGACCAAACCACCTATTCCGATCTCAGAGGTACATATTCTAATCCATTTAAGATTTCTAGCAAAGGATTAAAAAAAAACAATTATAGAAATACATGCAAGATAGATCAAGCTTGATTCAGTCACTTATTAGGATAGACTGAGCCAAAATTTGTGAAACATGGAAACACAGGATAGACAAAGTAAACTTTGGTTTACTTTGGTCAGAATCATGAATGTAGGAAAATGTGGGAAAAAAAGGAAAGACTTCTTATACCAAATAGTTAAAGAAAAATTGTGGGTACATCTAATTATAAGTGGATGGTCAGAAATATTGCTGAAAGATGCTAAAGATTGCAATGATTCAGTATTTCTCTTTTGTGGTGAGGCATGTTGCATCAGGATTGGGAGAGACAATAAGCATTGGATAGTGGGATTTCCGCCACACTCAAACTAATTTACTTCCTCACAGAGAAGCATCCTGCTGACAGAACTCCTTTCCAGAGATAAAAAAATGGAGAATCTCACACTAAATTAAGGATACATGAAGCATGCATGTGTTTTCCCTGCTAAACTCTGAAGGGCTTGCCTCTTGGCAGAAATGACCCATTATAACTTAAACAGATATCCATCTGTAATATATTAAATAAATGAGAGACTGAAATTACTTCACCAATGCTCAATATATTTGCTGAAACATTAGGCTTTGAGAAAAGTGGGAGTTTTATTTCCCTAGGAAATTTCAATAATTCATTCATTAGATGAATACAAACCAATTTTAATGCAAGGTAATTGGTAGACAAGAGACTCAACTTCAGGAATGTGAAGAATGTTGCTTTATTTTGGTATGCTTGGTGGTCTCTAAGAGCCTTTTTTCTAAAGATTTTTAAATTATACATTTTTCTTTCTTAACTCTTCACATCCATTTCAGGATTAAGATAAAGAGCTGAGACATCCATATAATTTTGCCTTATCATTCACAATAAAGAAGAAGACCTGCAACTGGGAAGAATGTACACAGTAGCTCCATGAATGGCTAAAGTATGTTAAAACTGAAAGAAGAGACATTTATGAATTTGCAAACCCTTTCTCCTAATCTTTAGTAGCCTGTCTGATTCTAAACAAGATGTAAGAAAATGACCAGAATACTACTGAACAACAATGGATGGAAACTTCAGTGGAGAATGTATGTCACAAGGAGACATTTTATTAGAGACTGATCTAGGCAAAGTTAAGTAGGTACGGTGTATTTTCTGCCTGTCCCAGACTCCTTCATGCTGTCACTTAGCCCTTCCTGTGGCACCATGCTCTGTTACTGTTGCTTTAATATGTTAGTAGCAGTGAAGCTAATTTCTGCTGTGATGACAGCTGCTGAATTAACACTACCTTAAATAACGGCACTGCACAGCATTATAGAAATTCAGTCAGAGCAAAAACAGCATTGCTGATCTATAGCCCTAGTTTAGTGAATAAGGCCATGGGCTTTAGAATAAAACACATTTCCCACAATATCTTACCTCTGTGATATCAGAAAACTATTTACATTTTTCTGATTCTTAATTCTTATTTGTTGTTTATGGGTACTTATTCAAGGGGATGTTCAAATAATTAAGTCAAAAATATATAAAAATTTCCAAATTTGCTTAGCATATAATGTACACTCAATAAGTGCTACTGTTATTTAATTATGTTTCCCTTAATGCTGTGAGGTGTAGCTTTCATTCACCTATCAGGTTCAAATAGTAGCTTACGATCAGGAAGTAGAATCATTGTGGATAGGAACATGGGCTTTAGTTTCAAAATGATTTGGGCTGAAGTCCTGGCTTGATGTCCTTCTATCTATGGGACCTTGGATAAGTCACTTAATATTTCTGAGCCTCACTCAATACATGTTTTTTTTTTATTGTTATTAGTTGAGACACAATATTTTCTTTAACATCACCTTTAAATACAGGGTAGAGAAATTCTGTAGTGTAAGAAACCCCCTACCCCAAAGTGTATCCAAATGGAAGAAATGACTATCTAAAATCTCAATAAGCCAAATAGAGTACATTTCAATTAAAGCACAGATATTAGGAGTTATATGTCTGTATCACTGTGTACATGCAGACATATTTCCTGAAGCCCTTCATAAGGAGCTTTGTAATATTGCACTTTTGAATCATGGTAAATGCATTTTCTGATGATCATCATAAAGCAAAATTTGATCTATCAAGGTAAGGACTTTCTTAACAGCAATAAGATTTCTTTCAGACATACCTAGTAAACTGAGATTCTTGTTCAAATGTGACAGGACATAATATCCAACAAAAGCATGCATCAGAAGGACCCCATCATTCTGGTCTTTGTTCCTTGGCACAGGTTCAGAAGCTAATCATATTTTATTTTATTTATTTTTTTATAAATTTATTTGTATTTATTTATTTATTATTTTTGGCTGCATTGGGTCTTCATTGCTGCAAGCGGGCTTTCTCTAGTTGCAGCGAGGGGAGGGGGCTACTCTTTGTTGCGGTGCGCGGTCTTCTCATTGCATTGGCTTCTCTTGTTGTGGAGCAAGGGCTCTAGGCGTGCAGGCTTCCATAGTTATGGCACGGCTAATCGTATTTTAAAACACATGCATTTCTAAGTAAGTGGTCTGAAAGCCAAGGCCTTTCAGAAAGGCCTTAATTCAGTAACACTATATAGAAAACTCAATGCTCTAGAATCTAGTACCTATATGTGCTTTACAACAAACACTTATTGGATTTCCTTCTTACAAACCTCTGCATTCTGGTTATTTTTGTGTGAATGTTTTGCTTCTCAAAAATATAAAATTTGAAGTGTTTTTCATAACTAGATCCATAATGTTAACAGTCACAAGTTTTGTCAGAGCTATCCTCTGTCCCCTTAGCAAATAAAGTGTGATTAAATAGTGAGATACAGTCTAAAATGATAAATGGCTGCTCTCAGATATTGTTACCCTGTCAGTTTAACCAAAAGACATAGCATCAGCCGTCATATTTTTCTCCATTGATCCAATAAAAATATATTGGGTCATATTCCTCATTTTGTCTGCAAATGTCACTGAAAGAAGCTTCATCAATATTTGTAGATGAGCACAGCACAGTGATTAAATACACAGCTTCTTCATGATATGTTGGTACCATCGTTGAAGCAATTCTGCAACTTAATCAGTTCTTTAATTTCTGCAAGTTAAGTGGGAAGTATAAGTTATTTTCTTTTCACACTGGAGAAACTTAAGCCACATAAAGGTTGTTATCTACCTTTCAGAGCACCTCTTCTGTAGTAGATCTTGAGGCTAAAGACACAGAGATGAATAAAGATACGATCCCTGCCCTAAACATTTCCAGAGACTGGTGAAAGAGAAAGATTTGTGAACAAATGTAAACACGTAGTAGTAATGTGGAAAGTATTATAATGGGGTTACGCCTCAAGTATTATGGAACTCTAGAGGAGGAAACATTTTTTAACTTGGTTGAAAATTCTTAAAAGAAATGGGGAAAGATGCATTATAGCAAAAATCACAGGATATGCAAAGGTGCATAAGTGAGAAATGAGTGGAGATGTTCAAATCATTTGGGGTGGCTGAAGTCAGGTCTGATTTCATGTGTAGCTGCACATCGCCCCCCACTCAGAAGGACCCCATGCTTTATTTAATAATCTGACATCACCATTTTGAAATTGTTAATAACATTTGAGAAAAAGTTTTGCACTGGTTCCACAAATTAGACCTGGCTACAGTGAAGGGTGACTATGGGGAGAATGTTGAAAAAAGAGGCTGAAAATATAGTAAGCAAGGGCCCATTCATGAAGGTTACTAGATGTCTGCCAAAGAGTTTGGATTTTATCTTACAGATGATAAAGTATCACTAAAGAATTTTAAACAGAATAGTGGCATAAGATTTTAATATTTTCCAAGTAATTTTCTGAGGATTGTATGAAGAGAGAATCTGAGGATGTGGTGAGGGTAGGAGCTGTTAGAAGAATATTAAAATATTGAGGCTGAGAGATAATCGAAGGTTTAAAATAAGACAATGGCAGTGGAAATGGGCAAAAAACTATTCACTAAAACTCACAGAGTTTGGGACAAAACACCGGAAATGATTGTATTTAATTGTTATTTTGCAGGTCTAACATCTCAATTGTTAAAAGAAAATATCATTACTATCAGTACATTTGAGGCCATGCCTACCAGTATCAAATTTAATATGCTCAATATGTGCTCTGTACATGGCACACAAAAAATGCTTCTATATTTTCAGCCAAAATTTTGTCTTGTACACTTGTTTTTAAAAAAACAAACTTGTTCATATCATTAACAGGCTCACTCTGAAAAATCCTTTAAATCAATGCTTAACATTGAAAATAATTTTTCAGTCCCTTACAAAATCAAAACCTGTACTTTTTATATTAAATGTTATTTATTCAACATGAATTTTCCCTGCTATAATCAAGGTGTACTAAATAAAATTTACTTTTTAAATTGTATATATGATTTATTTTCTTACTTTTTAATCTATTAAATTAAAAAAATTTAGTTTTGGTTTTCCATCCTAAATAGTGATAATTTATTTTATTCATTTTACAAATGTAGCCAAAAGAATTCAAAATGATATCTAATAAATCTAAAATTTTTGTTTTCCTATAAATAGTGTGCACTATTATGCTTGCTAAATATTGGACACATATTATTATAAGAACATCATGAAAATGTTCTATATTTTTCTTTGTTTTTGTTGAACGCTAATTGTTGTTGTTTATTTAACCTTTTTCATTAGTTCCAATAGTTGCGTATATGCAAGTGACATTTTGTGTTCTTTAATTATGAATCTAACTGCTTCAGTGTCATAAGTACCTTCATTGACCCAAGCTGACCTTGAGGACTGGGTATAAAATGTACAGTGAGGTTGATGATACATTGTTTCTGAATGTAGAATACAAAATCCATTTTCCATAGTTTATTTCTTCATTTGAAAGAATTTTGGTGCAAAATTAAATACTAAATGTTGTGTTATGCTCATCTAATTGGGGAAGATATAGCATTAATTAAAATTTTATTATTCTATGCTAGAAACATTGTCATGCTGTCATAAGGATATGACAGCCATTTTCCGTGATCATAATCCAATAAACATAGTAAAGATTCAGAGTTTCATGTTTCATTTTTCTGGATTTCATGAATGTAATTCCCTTCATCACCTAATGGACTAGCCAGAGTTGCTGCATTTGTTGCATCTGAATTGTGAATTTTATATGAATAAATTCTTTTTCTGTTTCATTATTTTGAGTAGTAATTAAATTTCTTATAGCAAAACAAAAAAGATTCAAGGATTTCATCTGATCTCTTCAAACTGTGGACCTGATGAGAATAATTTCCTTGCTTAAATTCCTTGTTGTAATCCGGAATTAACTTTGCATTAAATAAAGAATATATGTCTTGCCCTGTTAATGACTTCTGTGGGGGTCATGCTCAACAGAAATCTGCTTACTTTCATTGATCTTATTTTTAAAACTTTAAACACACAATATTTTTCTATTTCTTTTTATCTTTACTTCTTTTCTATGTTCTACTTTAACATTATCTATTTTTATTATCTGAATGTTTCCTCATCTTAATAAATCTAAAGAATTAAAAAATTAGTTGTATTCAAAGGGTACAGAATTTGGATATATTTTTAAGAAAAATGTAAATTTAGGTAAATATAAAACAAAATTTAAAATATTTTATATTTTCATTTTCTTCTAAAATATTCAGAGATAATTTATTGACCTTAAAAGACAAAATACAAATTATAACTAATGAAATCAAAGTTATGTTTTCAAAGTTATGTAAATAAGCCTGAAAGACTTTTAATTTAACTAAACCCTAATTAAATCTTATTAAATTATTTTATAAAGTAGAGCATTTTGTATTTCTAACATTCTAATATTAATGTAGTTGCCAAAATAAAGAATCAGTATTGTGCTTGATTCATATAACATCTGGAAATACATACATAGGTATGTAAAAGTACTATGAATTGTTCAACAATGCAAAACGTTCCTCAGCTAATATATGTCATGATGTGCAAATTCATCTAAAACTGTGGATTGGAACATGAAGAGAAATAAGAAAAATGCCTGTTTGGTACCACTCAGAAATTATATTTTGTTATGTAAGAATCTATGACATTTATAACATCTGAGAAAAAGGTTGTGACAAGTTTATTTACCTTTCACTTAGATATGTACCTCTGCTGCCTAAATCTTCCTCGTACTCCAAAGTAGTGCCCAGCTCCAACATTGGTACAATCCACAAACCTTCATGACATTTAAATGCAATCATCATTTGGTTCAAAGACATAAGGTAAGGGATATGGAAGAAAGTGTCCCTGGGACCCGAGTAGTACTACCTGTAAGAGTAGATGTTTGGAGTTGTTGGCCGTACTATGCCAGGGCTGAGCACTGAATCTTGAGTTATAGAAAGATCCATGTAGTCTTTAACAATTTTTTGTGTGTTTTGAATATGCAAGATGCTCCAAGGCATAGATCCCAATTTCTAAGTATAGTATACATTAGCAAGGCGGAAAAAAGATATTTACAGGATAAAAATAACAAAATATCATTATGACTCAGCCATGAGGAGTGATAGACATGTTGGAATGATTTCCAGATATTTGCTTTAGGTTCCTGGATAAATTTTTGTACCATAAATGAAGATATGGAATGCAGAAGGTGGAATGGGTTTTGATTTCAATAATGGACATGTTGAAGAAGAGATGACTGTGATATCAAGGTGGAAATAGCCAATATGCTGTTGGAAGTACAGTATGATGTTCAAAAACTCCAGACTTTGGTAAAAATATATATATATATTGTAGCTACTCAGGGTCAGAAACTATAATAGATACCAAGTTAGCCAACAAATTTGGGTAGTATTTTCCCAGACTTTGCTACTTTGCTTTCTAATATTAAATTAGATGAATAACAGAAGCATTTAAACAATATATGAATGTGGCAATATACCACAGTAATCTCTGTGTTGCAGTGAAAATAGTAGAAAACTTATAACCATCTAACTCTAGATATGAATCTATGCCCTCCTAATTTTTGTCTCTAAGACATTGGGCAATTCAGTTACCATCTCTGAACCTCAGATTCTTCATCTGATAAATGAAGATAATATGTATTTATATCAATTTAGATTCTTTTACTTGAAAGTAACATAAAACCCTGACTCAAACAGCTTAAACAATATGATATGTATTATTTAACGTAAAAATAAATCCAAGGATAAAGTGATTCTAGGATTAGTTTATTCAATATCTTGGTGACACCATGAAAGACCAAGGTTCTTTGCGAAGTTTTAGCCTGCCATTCCAAGCGTTTAAGTTTAGATCTCCTCATGGGAACAAGATAGCTGTAGCACTTTCAGGAATTAGGTAAACGCATGAAAATATCCAGAAGAACAAGAACAAAAGGACCTATTCTTGTATATATCTTTTTTTAAAATTTAATCATCAAGGAATGTTTGTCCTACGTGCTCCCAAACAGACTTCCTCTCAAGTCTCATTGGTCAGAAGTCTGTCCTATGCTTATAATGAAACCAATTACTGGTCAGGAAACTGATGTCACTAATTTTGCCTATGCATTGTCATTCATCCCCTGGAATAGTAAAGGCATTGACTTCCATTAAATGTAAAACCTCAAGGATAGAAGTGATACCTAAAGAAAAATTAGGGTTCTATTAGAGAGGAGGAATGGGAAGGCTGGATTACTATTGGATAGGCAATCATCAATATCTACTATAGTGCCTCAGAACTTTTCTGAAGTATTAAATAAGGAAATATATTGTTAAAGTATTTAGAATATAATAACAACAAACTTACTTTAAGACTCATAATACCAGAATTAAAGTTCATGAGAAAAGTAGCTAAAGATTCTTTAGCATCATCATCCAAAATTGTTACGGGAATAGCCACACAACGTACAAAGAGGGTAAAGATAATGTGGAGAATGCAACACAATTGATCTCATTAAGCTTCAGTTTTGTTCTTTAGTTATTTCCAGTCTCTGTGTGTCATGATGGAAAACAACATCCAACATGCCAAAGGCAAAATCAGCAAAGCCTGAGGCTAATCTGTTGCATCTGATTGTGTGTCTTAAGCAAACCAGTATTCATGGGTCACTAAAATGAGTATGTGTGCACTAAGACCAAATATCACTGATGTATCCACCTTTTCTCCCTCATTTACTTCTTTTTTAAAGAATCCATGCACAAAATCAATGTATGCAATTGATCACAAAAAGCATTTACTTGTTTTGTGCAATGGAACAAGAAAGACACTGAGCTAAGATTTAATGATGTTCAGGTCTTATGAGTGTGCTGTGACAGCCCATTCAGGTCATAATGAGTAAACTGTCTTCTCATAGCTGAAGCTGGGAGAAAAACATCTTCCCAGAAAGTCTCTCCTGGATATAATTTACATTATAGTTTTCTCTGGCTCCTTAAATTACATAAGCACCAGAGAAGTAAGGGAAAAGGCAGATAATGCACAGATTTTTCCGAATTTTCTTTCTTGACTGATTTGAATAAGTTAAAAAGGCAAGAATCTTGCAACTACAACCTAAAATTCATCCCATCCAGTTTTTGCATTAACAAAATTTAATGCCCACAGAGGACTGCTTACATGACACTTGCAGAAGTTTAGGGGTTTGGATTAGAAGGTGAGTTCTATTACAATATGTTTCTTTACACTATGGCTAACTTCTACACTCAGTGGATACAGTCTCTCATGTGGTAGCCAAAAGTTCCGATCTGAATCCAGAAACAAAAAATGTCAAAACATCTGCTCAGCAGGAAGTTGCAAATACTAGAACTCAATGTTCTTTATACTTGAGTGAGGTTTATAACAACAAACAGCTTTAACATCACTGTTAGTAAACAAAACAAAACAACAAAACTTCTAAAAACACTATCCATATACCTGCACTGAAACGTCATCTCTAAATCAAATAGACTGAGTGGGATGATTTCTCTAATGTATCCTGGGAAGATCCCAATAAATTTAATTTTCTGAAATGCAGCTCACTTTCATGTTGTCCAACATTCTGGAAAAGTAAAAAATGTATAGTGCTTCTGGGTGAGTCTACATTGATAAAATGGTCATTATTGTCCATAATCTCATCACACTGTGCTAGTGGAATTAATTTTTAAGTGTGGTACTGTTAAAAGTTAATAGGTAACAGATACAAGTCCCATGGATGTCTTAAGCATTCAGTGAGATAGCATAAGTTAGAATATCTAGAATAAGCATACTATATAGTAAATATTCAGTACAATTTTTTTCCTTTCTAAAGTCATTTAAATTGGGAAGGGTTTATATTACTCTATTATTAATAGTTACTGTAACTACTGTGAGTGAACAAAAAATTAGAGGCTTATAATCTAGGATGCAAAGAGAGAGTTACAAGATGAAAGCCAAGGCAATGCTTTGAATATATATATATATATATATATATATATATATATATATATATGAATATAAAGTGAACAGGAAACACTTTCTTGCAACAGCAAAGGCATCTTTAGAGAAAATGACCCTTTTGCAGACCTGATCCAGACTTAGTCTTCCTCAGGAGGCAAAGTTCTTCTTTCTTGCTAGCCTGGAATATGCCAGGGACCTTCTAAACCAGCCAGTATCAAAACTGAATCCACCTAGAAAAATTCAGAAACTGTAGGTTCCTGTGCTAGAATACAAGCTAGATAGTGGGCACAGAGGAAGAAAAACCTAATGAATCTGATTTTTCCATCTGGGGAAACAAAGATTTAATACATTTTTTTCTTTCCTCCATTTAATGCTAATTATAAACTCCAGGAGAAAAGAAGCTACTCTTAAATTAATTATTTGAACTTGGAGGACTTTTGGGTATATGTGCCTCTTCTATTCAACTAAAAAAAGAAGAGAAAGTCCACCACTGACCTTGAAGGCAGTACAAAATTGACCTCAATAACAACCCATAACCCATGCAGGCACACCTTGAAACCACTAAGGTGAAAAATAACTTTCAATATATCTGTCTAACTCGCTGGTCTGCCTGTACTTTTCTTTTTATAGACATGCACAGAATATGGCACATTTAAATTTAATATTTTGGCACAGCTTGCATCATTCATGCAGATGGCCTAGTAAGAATAACTATATATAGTCTCAGTTGGAGGATTTCTTTCTCTCTCTTTGCCTTCTCTTTCTGTGAAACATCTGTGGGTGATCCTTCTACAAAATAGGGCTAGCTAGCTAGTCCACAATCATAAGATGAAAGTCCTCTGTGCCATATTATATATGCTCAGCTGTTTTGCTTTTGTTTATTAGTAAAACATGGCACATGGCAGTTTATTGACTGATGATGATTTGGGACTAGGAAATAATAAAATTGTCCCAGCAAAGTAATTTGGGAACACAGGAATTATGACAATAGGAACAAGTCAGGGTAGCACTGAACTTAACCTAGGGGTCCACGATTGCTACTCTATCATTGCTCTTCACTAATAATCTTCTTTCCAAAAAGTAATCCTGCAATCATTAATTACAGTTTTTTTTAAGAATTTACGATTCATTTTTCTACAGACACAGAATAATTCCCATTCCTTACTGCTATCTACACAATTCCTTACCATCTTGAACCACTTCATGGCTCAGCTCAAGTTCTACTTCTTCAAGAAAGTGTCCCCTGATTATTTCAAACCACATTGCTCTCTTCATTAAACACACATAACACTGATAATCTAATCCTCACATTTGATTTTTCAGATAATATCATGCCTTGTGATGTTGGCTTATGCTAACTCATGAATTGTTCAGTAGCTATTAATGCATAATTATTTGTCTCTTCACATATGGTGTAAGTACGTTAAGGACAGGGTTCATATTACGTGCTTCTTTGTATCCCATAGCACCTAGCCCAGGACCATGCCTGCAGTGTTCATATAGTAAATCTCTGTTAAATGCATGTGGAATGAATGTCATGTTATCAGATATAAAGTTTGTTTAATTTTTCTGCTTTTCACAATTTTAGCTGATAACAAGTGTCTTATTTTGTGATAACTTTCCAGTTTCTTCTCAGGAATAATATGGGTGCAGAGTCCATTTTTTTAAATTGCCAGAGACTATTTACTATCTACTGATTCAAAAGTTTTCTGAAATGTTACTAAGTAAGAAGTATTGACACAGGTTAACCTGGAATGCATATTTCCATATATAAACTCAAATTTAATCGAAGGGGGCTATGTGTGACAGTATACAATGTGGTTGTTATCAACCACACACACACAAAAACATCTGTTCACATATCCTTTGTCTTCTCTTTATTTTCTCCTGGAAATTTAGGAAAATACTATATTGGTTTATACAAATTAAAGACTTGCTAATCATTGGCACTTACTGTTTGTGCTCAATTTTAACTAACACAATTAATCTATTCTCCCCTACATATTACTCTAAGCTGTAGAATTCTTGTGTTAGAATGGAGACAATCTATCCAAATTTTCCTAAGAGTGCATAATACAAGATAGCAAGCCATCTGCTATAGCTTTCTTCAAAAGTGATCCACAGGTTCTGTGCTGCATCCTTATAAACTAGACTATCATATGATGAGGCATTTTAGATATTTTAATAAGTATGCTCTTTTGGAGAAGCTTTAGTGTGGATATAACTTAGTGAATTCAGTTCTATAGCCAATAGTTCTGGAATGAATTTCCACAATATAAGGACTGGAAATCCACCAGGAAGGTAAAATACAAATTGTTGTGACACATTTCCTTAACTGTGTTTGGTGGTAGTTAATGTAGAAAAAATTGCCAGGGCATGGTGGAAAGGAATGTGGGTAATACGTTTCAAATACTTGATAGAGTTGTTTTCCCCATATTATTTTTTTATGCCACAAGGGGGAATACACTACTGGTTTTTATCCTCTCATCTCTGTTTTAAGATCCAAGGGTGGTGGTGAAGGAGAACCTTGTATGTCAAGACGTTTTATACTGCCAACTGTACACAGACTATTAAAGTATTCTAAACTTTCACTTTTATTTCCCAAGCCTATAGCTTCTTGTTCAAACATAGATCAGACTATTATCTAACTGAAAACATACATGAAGAAAAAAGATAATCAACCATTTTGCCCAGTTTAATTTTGTTTATTAATTATAAAAATGTCCTAATTTAAACTAAGAAATATGTATCATGAAGATATTAATCAGGGTAGTGTTTTTGGACTAAAGAAAAAGCTACTTCACACAAATAAATAATTATATTCAATATATAAGACACTTTCTGAAAATAATTAATTTAATGAAAATTAATACATAGATTCGAAAGTATGTATCATTTTATTCTCACCCTGTATATAGTAAGGTCATCATCTTGCTATCAGGCTGAGTCAATGAAGAATATGGCTACAATTCCCTGATATTCTAAAATTCTAGTATCTAGTAATGAAATACAGAAGAAAAGAGAAATACATAGTAAAAATATCTAAGATATTGCTTCAAATCTCTAGATCTTTGGCCCTAGTTAACCTTATGTAATTTTTAGGTGAATGTAAAAATTATAATGAAGAAGGAAATTATAATGGCATCACTATTAAAGGTATTACAAAGTATTTACTATTTTAAAAGATAAACAAATCAACTAAAATGTCTTAGAGTCTAGATGCCAGGAGACTGAAAACAAGCTACTTGTTAATAAGGCAGAAATAAATATTTCAGTATAAAAATCAATAGAAGTATTAAAAAAACTACTAAAAACGAATAATGTACAAAGACATGCTTATCTCTTAGTAAATTTCATAGAAAAGTGTCCAAAACACAACTGCTTGTTGGAAAATGACATTCAAAACAAGAAAAAAAATGAAAAAAAAATTATTGGTGCCACAACCATATTGAAAACTCAAAAAATGTCAATGACATAAAGTTTATTGAATGCATATATTGGTGACGTGAAGTGAAGCTTATGTTAGTTAAATTCAGCTTTGGTAACAGTGTAATATAGAGCTACACATGCAGATGCAGGCACATATGCATTTACAAAATTGTACAAGAGTGGAAAATGAAAGTAATTAATGGTAGCCAGTTTACAAATGACTAAATACACATTATCCATAGATGAGCAAGTAATTATTGCCAAATCATATTACTAACTATAAATCAATTAAATATAATTGCAAAGAAACAGAATATGGAAACTTACACACATGCAAAAATGAAATCAGTAGACACAAGGAAATCATACTTAGAGTGAAAGCAAAACTTAAATTAATAAAATGAAGCAAAGTTTTGGAGCTGAAAATACCTAGAATAAATAATAACTTGTACTTTTTCAATTTTTCATATTTTTACAGGCCTTTTTAAACCTCTCATATAAGATAGGCACAGTTGCAGTCATTATGTTTGTTGAACTTAATTTCTGTAAACAAAAAGAAAAAAGCTGATCTTTAATTAACAACCTTAAAAAGCACAATATAAATACAAGAAATATTTGTGAAACAGATGATCACAGTTTTAAAATAACATATCATGAGACCAAATTAGAGGGAGCACTATAACATGATGGGAAACTATGGTGTCACCATGTAGATGGAGTAAGGAAACTGGGTTTGGATTTTTCCTCTGTTACTTACCTGCTATGAGACCTTAGAGAAGCTACTTAACCTCCTCAACCTCAGCTACCTTATCTGTAAAATGGAGTTATACCTGGCCTTCTACCTGAGACATAGTAGATGCTTAATAAAAGATAATAATATTATTATTAATACTATTATCCATCTGAAAAAAGTCTTCATCTTTAAAACCCATCTCTTTTGTGAACATTTTTCTTACTCATCCTCCACACAAAACTGTGTGCTTCTTATTTTCCCCATAACATCCTGCTATTCCTTTATTATAAGACTTATCATTGCTTTATATTCATCGTTTTTTTTTGGTCTTTTTTTCTCACTAAGACTCATGTCTTGAGATCAGTGATTTTTCTGTACTTCATTTATATCTCCAGCATACAGCACAGTGATTGGAACATGGCAGATGCTCAATATACATTCATTAAAAGAAAATGCAATAACTGTTCTCAATAACTTCAAGGATATGCTTAAGTGCCTTCAGGATCTTGGAATTGTACTCAGGACAATATAGGACTATATAAACAACACCAAAAAACATTGATACTGATTGTATTATTCATATAGCTAAAGTTGCAAGGACTTTTAAATACCTAACACTTGACACTACACATAATTTATGCTCAAGAAATATTTATAGTAATAATGAAAGAGACAAGAAACTCTGAACAAAGACCACAAAGAAGGCCCATACTTACATTCTTGACACTCTGCTTCATCACTGAGGTACAGGTTGTGAGCATTTACGAAGATAATGTATGGATTACAGTTTAGCACAGTGTCTGAAGCATACAAAGAACTCAATAAATCATTATGGGCAGAAAGAATGAAGATTGAGAGAGAGAAAAAAAAGAGAGATGGAGAGAAGAGGAAGGAGGAGGAGGCAGAGGAGTAGAAGAAGAAGAAGAAGAAGAAGAAGAAGAAGAAGAAGAAGAAGAAGAAGAAGAAGAAGAAGAAGGGGAGGAGGAAGAAGGCAGCAAGAAGGAGGAGGAGGAAGAAGGGAGGAGTGGGAAGGGGCGAGGGGGAGGAGGTAGCAAAGAAAACTGTGTTTGATGGAAGGGAAAACAATAGTTCAATCTCAGTCTGGTCTGGAGTGTCTGCTGTTAGTCCTTTCTCTGCCTTCCTCAAAGGAATTTTACAAGAAAGTAAAAGCACTTCATAAATATGAGGAGTTATCATGGTTAGTGTTATGAATGTAATTTCATTGAAGAGGGGGAGTTTGAAGTGAAGATGACATTTAAAAATAAAAGAACCTTTATTTCTTGTTAATTAAATACAGTGGAGGAAAACATGCAGTTTTAGAAAGGTTAAAAGTTGACAGAGGACACAATTTGATTGTGAAAAGAAATATTTGTACACTTGTGAAAATCTTTGTAAAAATATCTGAAAAAATATATTAACCTCTAATGAGTGCTTTATGTACTGTTTGTTGAGAACTATGATTATTTAATTTATATTTTTAGCCTTCTTTATTTTAATATCTTCATAAGAAGCATTTATTGCTGTATGAGCAAGAAAACCTTGCTGAAGGCATCTAGGGTAGGCTGGCTTCTGAACCACACCCTAACTCAGCATTTGTTTCTGCTTACTGCACTGTATACTGCAGGCTGTGCAAAGAGCAGAAAGCTACAAAATGGAAACTGCATTCTACTAAATATGTAAAAATTGAGATGGTCGTTACAAATATTCTTCAATAGTCGGTAAAAAACAGATTAAGTACCTTTTGGTTTATGGGGCATTCATCCTTTTTCATGAAGTGCAGAACTGCAATTAGCCACTTCTCTGTGTAACTCTGTAGACGTCCAAAACAGTAAAACCATTAGAATGGGCCCAGATCCTTGGACTGACATCTCCTTTCCCTATATCTTTACTCAAAACATTTATTTAAACTAATTCAATAACCATTTGCATAGTATCATTAACTCTTTCTTAGGCTTATCTTGGTTGCCTCTATGCAAGAAATACTACAGTATACTAAGCATTGTGTGACAAAGAAGTAGTTTGATTTTGGGGAAGAAAATTGTTGAGACTTCTAATTCACAGAGTCCTTTCACATCTCCTTAGAGGTCTAATAAGTTTTGATCCTTATTTTGCTTTGATATGTAAATCGAGATATTGCTTTCTCCTTGGGGACCCTGGAGCTCTGCCAAAGCACATAAGGGTAAGATATCCTTCAGGATAGAAGCTGAGCTGCCTAGAGCAGTGGAAAAATCCAAGTTTGTGTTTGGGCTTCACAATAAAATACCTTTGCTAGTAGTTTTTACTTCCAATATAAATGTTTATATATTTACTCAGCTTAGTCATCTTAGTTAGCCAATAGTTAGAAAATAACAGTTTTGTTGTTCTTTTTTCTGGTGATGTGTTACTAAACTTATAGTCTGTCTTTTAAGATGCTATTTATGCTTCTTTTGACATATTCCATAAAATCCCTGTTCTTTAAATAACATTTATCTTAGCTGGAAGTTGGGATATATTTTCAGCTACTCATTTCAATGAATATAAGCAACCATTAAAATGGTAAAGTTGCTAGTATATAGGGAGAAAGGATAATTTCCACCTAATTGTCATTCACATCACATTTAGAAGGAAAGGGGAGGATAAAAACACGTTAAATTTTGGTCTTTTAATTATATTTGTCTTTTATCTAGTGACTTCCTTTGTGGTTCTTCCTGCCCATATATTATAAAACCCATAAATTAAGAGAAAATTACTCTAGAGATTTATATTAATGTCATATTTTTGCTATCCCCCCTGAATTGATAACTTTTAGTCCATTCTTAATTCTGGAGTATTTATTTATTTATCTGTTTCCTTGCATTTTATTTTTTAATATTTATTTTTATTGGGGTATAGTTGCTTTACAATGCTGTGCTAGCTTCTGCTGCACAGTGAAGTGAACCAGCCATATGTATACATATTCCCCTTCCCTTTTGGATTTCCCTTCCATCCAGGTCATCACAGGGCACCAGGTAGAGTTCCCCATGCTATACAACAGGTCCTCACTTGTTATGTACTTCATACACAGCGGCATATATATGTCAATCCCAATTCTGGTGTGTTTAATTAGTTATTCCTATCATATATTGTAAACTCTAGTATTAGTGCTAACCTTTCATATGAAAGTTGACATTTTATTTAACTTTAACAGTCTGAAACTAGATAATTATAGAATATTATAGAATATTATAGAATAATTTATAAAGAAGTTTTTTGTAAATAACACTAGATATCACACAATCTTAAGATCATGATTCTCAAAATATTCATTTGAGATGAAAATAAATTCAATAGTTTTCCTTTAAGGAAGAATAATAATGGTTTTATTTGGCAATATGATAGTAGAACTAGACACATAGCTTGATGAGATTAAAAATAAAGCTATCTATTAATTTCTTCTTCCCCCCCACCAGCTAGCTTCCTTTCTTCCTTCCTTCCTTCCTTCCTTCTTTCCTTCCTTCCTCCCCTCTTCAGCTTCCTTTTCTCACTACCATTATTCTTTATTCTGTATTTCCATTAATTCTGTATATCTATATTATTCTTTCCTATTATAGTCACCCTTCTTCTCTCAATCTTGCAAATTTTAATCATTCTCCCAGGTATTTGATTAAAAAAAAAACCTTTTGATTTTAAAAAAATATTTTTTCAAATTATAACATTCTTACAGACTTTGCCAACTCTAAAATGTATAAACTCATGAAGCAATAAAAATAAAACTAGCAATAGCATTTGCCTTCCCAATTCTAAAATGATTCACTCTGACATATAGGAAATCCTCCTGTAATAGGAAAAATACTGAATTTTATAATGGAAGCGCTCCAGCTTTTTGACTGTAATTTGATAATTCCTGGACAAAGTAAGTTTTGTTTATAACATCTTGAAGAAATAAAAAACTCTTTCTGGTCAAGCACAGACATATTATTAAATTTAGAAAGACACGATGCAAAGAAGATTTTGTTGCCCTTTTTTTCACAAAAGAAACCTGATTTTTTTCAAAAAATGAAATCAAGAAAAAAAAATCTCAAATCTTCTAAAATTCCCTCCAAAATAATGTGTATATAAATGCACTGACTAATTCAAAATTGCAGTGTATTTTCTTTTTAAAAAATATTTATTTATTTTAGCTGTGTTGGGTCTTTGTTGCTGCACATGGGCTTTCTCTAGTTGTGGCGAGCGGGGGCTCCTCTTTGTTGCAGTGTGCTGGCTTCTCATTGTGCTGGCTTCTCTTGTTGTGGAGCACGGGCTCTAGGCATGCAGGTTTCAGTAGTTGCAGTACGCAGGCTCAGTAGTTGTGCCACACGGGCTTAGTTGCTCCACAGCATGTGGGATCTTCCCAGACCAAGGACCAAACCTTTGTACCCTGCATTCACAGATGGACTCTTAACCACTGTGCCACTAGGGAAGTCCCTACAGTGTATTTTTATTTTTAAAATATATTTTAATATTTTATGGGAAACTAACAATGTGATCTCTAGTCTTTAAAATATGCAGGGAGATGGGTCTAGCTGTAGACATTTGTAAGCAAAGAAAAACCTGTAGAAAAATGCAGAATCCTGAAGAATCACAGAAAGAAATTCATTTGGTTATGATATTTTGATTACTTTGATTACTTTGATTTTCTTTCCCATCCTTCATTCACAGAGGTCCAGCTTCAGTTTAACTGAAAAATTAATTGGAAAAAGAGGTGCTAGCTTATTTTCTAGGAAGAAAAGACGTAGATTGTATAAAAGTAGAAATTACTGAATATAACATATTATAAGTAGTGAACTGTGAACATACAGGCATTAGGAGATTAAAGCAGTTTTCCTGGGTGCAGTTTGCATTAGAAACATTGGGAAATTTGGGTTTATTGGCCATTTTTACAGACATAACTTTCTCAGTAGATTATTTTCATTTATTATTTTTTTAAACAAATTCATCTTTTGGGAATTTGTTGAATGTCACACTGCTTTAAAAAATCAATATTTTAATAATGTTAATTATTTCATCTCTATCAATCTGTGTTAGAGACACCCACATGTTGATTTCCAAAATAAAACATTACAACAAAAACCCTATCATGTTTTGCAAACAACTGTTTACTTTAACCAACTTAATTGCCCACTAAAAATGTCATAGATATTTTCAACATCAACAAAATAGACCAGTAAAACACATGAAACAGAATTCAAAAAATATAACTGGACTGAAACAAGTCCCTAACTGTCAGCCACTACTATTGTTATATTTTAAGTATCAAAAAATTTGCAACTTTGCTTCAGTCACTGGACCCTGGGATAACTCATTGCCTTAAAAATGTCACAAAAACATGGGAAGCTCTTTTATGACAGAAGTAGTTGATGCAGTACTGAAAATGAATAGTCAAGGAAACCTTAAAACTGAAAACCTATCACATTTGTGATGCTTCCACGAAGAGTGAAGGTGCCTTTTAGGCAGTACTCCAGGGACACTCTGAATTCCTCCAAAAATATGTAATGTTTAAATATCCCATTAATACTCTACATTTCTGTTTCCCACCTCTCAGGATTTAGTAAATCTCTTCTTGATGACTTCCATATTTTTCACACTGGATTTATCTTGTATTGAATTTGGGTTTTACTACACTGATTTCCAATCATAGTTTTAATAATTGCTCCTTCCAGTAATTTTCCAGAGACTCCTTTTCCAAGTATTCTCAGTATACTTTACTCTGTTAGTACTGCTAATCAGTGACTACCTACATAGTAGTCATGGATTCAGCAAAGTAATTCAACAAACACTTCTTGAGTGGAAACTGTGTTAAGCATTGAAACATTGCTTAAGTACTTATTCAAAGTATTATAGAAGGGTTTCCAGATATCAGGAAAGTTATCAGAATTTACTGTCCCAGTATTTTAACATGATTCCAATATGAGTTGTGCAACAATAAGCACAGCTCCTTGGACTCAGTTTTATTATCTGTGTAATAGAGATTGAAGTGGTTTAATATGAACAGTGTTTTTGAAAAGTGAACTGCTATACAATATTGGGTAATAAAATCAATTTAAGAAGGCATGACCTGCATTTTTAAATAAAATAGAATAGAGGTTTTGATGATGGCCAGTATGACCACTGTGAGGTGATACCTCATGGTAGTTTTCTTTGCATTTCTCTAATAAATAGTGATGTTAAGCATCTTTTCATGTGTCTTCTGGCCATCGGTATGGCTTCTGTGGAGAAATGTCTATTTAGATCTTCTGCCCATTTTTCGATTGGGTTGTTTGTTTTTCTTTTTGATATTGAGCTGTATGAACTGTTTGTATGTTTTGGAAATTAATGCCTTTTCAGTCACATTATTTGCAAATATTTTCTCCCATTACTAGGTTGTTTTTTCATTCCATTTATCGTTTCCTTTAAAATGTGCAAAAGCTTTTAAGTTTAATTAAGTCACTTTTTCTTATTTTTGTTTTTATTTCCCTTACTATAGGAGAGATATTGAAAAAGATATGGCTGTGATTTATGTCAAAGAGTGTCTTGCCTATGTTTTTCTCTAGGAGTTTTGTAGTATCCGGTCTTACATTTAAGTCTTTAATCCATTTTGAGTTTATTTTTGTGTATGGTGTTAGAGAATGTTCTAATTTCATTCTTTTACATGTAGTTGTCCAGTTACCCCAGCACCATTTATTGAACAGACTGTCCTTTCTCCATTGTATATTCTTGCCTCTTTTGTTGTATATTAATTGACCATTGGTTGGTGGGTTTATTTCAGGGCTTTCTATCCTTTTCCATTGATCTATATTTCTGTTTTTGAGCCAGTACCATACTCTTCTGATTACTGTAGCTTTGTAGTATAGTCTAAAGTCAGGGTGCCTGATCCCTCCAGCTCAGTTTTTCTTTCTCAAGATTGCCTTGGCTATTCAGGATCTTTTGTGTTTCCATACAAATTTTATTTTTTTTTCTAGTTCTGTGAAAAATATCATTATTAATTTGACAGGAATTGCATTGAATTTGTAGATTGCCATGTGTAGTATGGTCATTTTGACAATATTGATTTGTCCAATCCAAGAACATGGTATACTTTTCCATCAGTTTGCCTCTTCTTTGATTTCTTTCATCAGTATATTATAATTTTCAGAGTACCGGTCTTTTGCCTCCTTAGGTAGGTTTATTCCTAAGTATTTTATTCTTTTTGATGTGATGTTAATGAGATTGTTCCCTTAATTTCTCTTTCTGATCTTCTGTTTTTAGTGTATAGAAATACAACAGATTTCTGTGTATTAATTTTGTATCTGGCAACTTTACCAAATTCGTTGATGAGCTTTACTCGTTTACTGGTAGTATCTTTAGGATGTTCTAGATATAGTTCCATGTCATCTGGAAGCAGTGAAAGCTTTACTTTTTCTTTTCATCAAAAAGTCTACAAATAATAAATGCTGGAGAGGATGTGGAGAAAAAGGAACTCTCCTATAATGTTGGGGGGAGTGTAAATTGGTAGAGCCATTATGGAGAACAGTATGGAGATTCCTTATACAACTGAAAATAGAGTTACCATATGATCCTACAATCCCATTCCTGTGCATATATCTGGAGAAGAACATAATTTGAAAAGATACATGCCCCCCAATGTTCACTGCAGGAGTATTTACAATAGCCAATACATGGAATCAACTTAAATTTCTATCAACAGATGAATGGACAAAGAAGATGTGATATACAGTAAGTTCCCTACATATGAATGAGTTCCATAGCAAGAGTCCATTCATAAGTCCAATTTGTTTGTAAGTCCAACAAAGGTACCCAAATAACACTATCGGCTACATAGTACTGTACTGTAATAGGTTTATAATACTTTTCACACAAATAATACATACAAAACAAACAAACACAAAAAATAAAGGGGGCATTTTTAATCTTACAGTACAGTACCTTGAAAAGTACAGTAGTATAGTACAGCAGCAGGCATAGAGGGGCTGGCATCAGTTAATAGGGGAGAAGAGTTACTGACTGGAGGAGGGAAAAGAGGGGGGAGATGGTAGAGCTGAAGGATTGTCAGCAATAGTTGATGGAGGGTAAGCTGCAATTTCACTCACACCTAATGTTGATGACACAAGTTCTGGGCTTAAAATAAAGGTATTGTACTGCTGTACTCTATACAGTACTGTACAGTAAAGTACACAAAAATACAACCACTTGTAGAGGATGCACACACATGACAATGTACACCAGATTTGACATGAAAATGCACGTTTGAATCATTGAAAGTTCACAACTTGAAGGTTCGTATGTAGGGGACTTACTGTATATATAAATATAAATATAAATATAAATATAAATATAAATATATAAATATATATATACAAAAGAATATTACTCGGCCATAAAATAGAATGAAAGAATGCCATTTGCACCAACATGGATGGACCTAGAGATTATCATACTAAGTGAAGTAAGCCAGACAAAGACAAATATCAGATGATATTTCTTTTAGGTGGAATCTAAAAAAAAGAAAAAAAGGACACACAAAAAACTTCATTCCAAAACAGAAAGAGACTTACAAACACAGAAAACAAGTTTATGGTTACCAAAGGGGAATGGGGTGGGGGGGGATAAATTAGGAGTCTGGGATTAACATATACAGACTACTATGTATACAATACATAACCAGCAAGGACTCACTGTATATCACAAGGAACTATTATCAATATTTTGTAGTAAGCTCTAAGGGAAAAGAATCTGAAAAAGTATATATATATATATATATATATATATATATATATATATATATATATATATGTATATATACACACACACACACACACACACATATATATATATAAGAATCACTGTGCTATACACCTGAAATTTACACAGTGCTGTAAATCAATTATACTTCAATACATTTAAAAAAAAATAGAATAGAGTAGAAAATAGCACAGCATGTTTTAAGATTATTCAGGTTTGTGAAACTTTTATATTTTTATCTATACATACAAGTGTATATTGTATAGTGTGCATTTACATGTACATTTTATAACAAGTAATGGTATAAAATATATTTTCTTGATGTTAGTTATATTAAAAAACTGTCAAAGCCCCTGAGCTAGAAGACGGGGAGAATCTAGTTTGTTAAAAATTTTGTGAATTTTTAATTTCATATTTCATGCAAAAAGGCTTTCTGGGAACAGGTTTTTTATTCAAGTCAATGTATCATGCCATTTTATATATTGCAGATGATCAAAACACATAATGACTAGTGAAGAATTTATGTTTAGCTGATTAAAACTTATTGATACTTTTTTCTCTTAATATAAATTAAAACTCAGGAAGTGGGACTTATCCTGGCTGGATTAATGGAGAAAAAATTTAAGAAAGATCCTGAACACGATGCATCGCCTAAAGAGACTGGACTCATCTGAGGCACTATAAGGGACTATGGATGGGAAAGACTTAGCAGCCATGCTCAGGAAGAGATAGCTGAGTGGTCTGGAGTAGTAGAAGTCACACGAGACTTTGAGAACTGTATTCTAGTCTTTACTTTTCCAATATAATTTAACATAAATTTAATAATCATATTTGTGATAATAATAAAAATAATTAACATTTATGGGTCACTAATTATACTCTAGGCACTATTCTAAGCACTTTACATAGACTTCATTTTATTTATTCCTCACTATAGCCATAAGAGATAGATATCACTTTTAGCCACATTTTACAGATGAGGAAACTGAGGGACATAAATCATTTATCCATCATAAGTTATGTACAAGACACAATAACAGTCACTGAAGATGCAAAATGAGTAAAACATGGTCCCTACTCTTAAGGAGTTTACTGTGTAGTAGAAAGACACACATGTAAACAAAAGAAAAACACAATAAAATGTGATATATTCTAAATAAGAATTGCATAAACAAGAATTGCATAAAAATCACAGTGGAAAGTGCAGAGAAGAGAACAACCTGCATAAGATCGGAGGAAGGCTTCATAAAGTTCGTGATATGAGATCTGGACCTTGAAAAATGGGTAGGGGTTTTCTAGGTAAATAAATCAGGTTAGATAATACTATAAACCTATGGATTTATAGGCCTAGAAGAGGTCTGGAATAGTACAGTGAATCTAAGGATGTCCAACAATATCTGATAAGCCTGAGACCTCTCCCATTCATACGAGATCTATACTCTGTGGTCTCATAGATCAAATTTGAACACTTCTCCATTTGTCAAGTCCTTGTATAAGCAAGAACTAATTTCCCTCTAAGCTGCCTTGCACTCTTACTAGTTATGTGATATTGAGCAAATAATTAAATTATCTGAGCCTCAGTTTCTTCCCTGTGGAATAGAATTTTTAATATATAGAGGAGAAAGTTCATAGGAGAACTATGACTCAGGTGAAAAAGCTATATAAAAGATAAGAACATACATATGTAAGGGCTAATTATGGTAATATGTAGGTAAGAGAAGAGCTGATCTGGGATAGAAGCACATGATAGTAAATATAGGGAGCTCTTCAAATACTGCTTGCAGATTTCCTTCTTTTAGTTGAGGTAAAGAAGCAAGAAAAAGTAAGACAAAAACAATGATACATGAGGTGATATAGAAGATGGCAGAATAGAAATCACCAGAAACCTGTATTTCCACTGAGAGAACAATTGTACTGGCAGAATCTGTCTGAAACAACTATTTTGGAACTCTGAAATCTATTTGAATGCCTGCAGCTACTAGGGGAAGCTTGGATGGTAAATTTTGGTTAATATTGGTCATTTTCTGCCCACACTGTGATAGTGGCTACCCACCTCTCCCACTTAGATCTGTGGCAGGAAGCCCTGAGACTAGAACCACATAGTTCTTGTGTGTTTTGCCAGAGCCAGGGTAACCAATAAGAATGTTGTCCTCCAAATATTGGGGTTCTGAGTTTTGAGTAAGGGTTTCTGATTCTGATAACTGAAGTATAGTCATAGTAGCTGGCTGCCATAGTTTCAACACAAACTGGTTAAAGCAGCATCCAGGGGATGTAAATAATCTGTCCCTGCTTTTTTGACATTTGAAAAAAAAAAACTGCATATACTGGGGGATTTGGAAGTCCACCGTACATGCTCTGGGAAAGACACAAGCTCATAAAAGATCTAACAAGATATTAAGTTTTCACCTCAGGCTGATCCTTGGCACAGTGACACACTACAACAGCAAAACCAGCAAAACAACATAATAAAAAACAGCAAACTGTAGGGAAAGGGCAGAATCTGATTCCCAGAATTAACACATTATAAGATTCCAATATCCAATTTGTAACAAAAGAGTCAAAAGGCATGCAAAGAAACAGAAAAGTATGGTCCATTCAAATAAATGAAGTAAATTGACAGAAAATATACCTGAAGAAACCAAGACATTGGAGTTATAGAACAGAGTTTTAAAAGAACTGACTAAAAAAAGGTCAAAGTGCTAAAGGAAGATATGGAAAACAACAGGTAAACAATGTATGCAAAAAAATAAGAATACTAATAAATAGATAGGCATTATAAAAAATATAAATAAATTCTGGAGTGGAAAAGTACAGTAACTGAAGTAAAAACTACACTATAGACACTCAAGGGAAGATTTAAGCAAGCAAAACAGAGAACCAGTAAACTTCAAGGTAGAACAATTAAAATCATTGAACCTGAGGTACGAAAGGAAAAAAATAGTAAAGAAAGGTGAACAGAGCCTAAAGAACTTGTGGTACATTCTCAAATGTACCAATATTCACATTGTGAAAATACCAGAAGAAGAAGAGAGAGAGAAAATGGCAGAAAGAGGAAGAGGATCAAGATGGCAGGGTAGGAGGATGTGGAACTCACCTATTCCAACAAACACATCAAAAATATATCTGAATGTGGAAAAATTTTAACAGGAAACTAACTGGAAACTGGCAGAAGGTCTGTTATACAAACAAACTGCAAAAAATATCTCAATGTACCTGGGTAGGACAGAAAAAAAAAGGCATCAGGATGGGACTGGTGCCCTGGGGAGGGAGCTGTGGAGGAGGGAAGGTCCACATAGGCCCTAGCCTTGGGGAGCCCCCTTTATTCTGGGAGGTAGGCTGGGACAGATAGAGGGGTTGGAGAACCTGGAATCTGCTTGCAAGGAGTAGGCATGTGGTGGCTTGCTAACAGTCAGTGTGTAGAGAGGCCTGCACTGACAGCTTCTACTGCTCCACACTTCCCAGCCCAAAATGCACATAGGGAAGAGCTGCTAGTACGTGCAGCAGATAGGTGCTGAATCTCAGGTGGTCAGGCACTGGGAGAAGACACAGTCTAGCTGCTCTGAGACAGCCAAGACAGCCTGGGGTGTGGTCCAGGTTGAACATCAGAACCCATTGTCAGTGCAAATATGGTGGGGTATGGTCCAGCTGTTGTGGACTTTGTGGGCAGGCACACTGTGGGGGTTGCTCTGGCCTCTGAGCCCATCATCAATGAATACAAAGCTGGGAGCAGGTCAAAAAGCAGAGCATTTTCCCAGCACACAAACCAGGTTGCACCACAGAAAAGCATATCTCTTGCAGAAAATCCCTGGGGAGGAGTTTTGTTTCTCAGCAGGAGCTCTCCAATTCACCCCACCCCACACTGCAGCTTGGAACCAGATCTTGGGTAAATATCTTTTCAAAGAGGCCTGCCACAGAGGTGGTTCAGGTCCCAGACAGCAGCACAACCACCTCAATTCCTGTAGTCACAGCACCCAGGCCCCCAGCACCAGGTTATTTCACACCACGGCCTAGTACTAAGTCTGGAATGAACACAACAGAGAAAGGGACACAAACTTGGACTGCCTTTGGGTGGAACTGTGAATGTCTGCATGGGAAGTGCACAGGTATGCTGTGACCATGGGGGCCTCAAATCTGTTGGGACAAAGTATGCACTCAAGGGCAAGAGAGACATATTGAATCAGACTTTCAAGGACTGTACTTCAAAAACAGGGGAGCAGGCCCTAATACCAACAGGGTTGTACAGCCACAGGAGCAAAGAGAAAGCCCCATCCAAGTTCCAGTGCAGACTCTGGACATGACAACACAAATCACATTCCCTATCAAGAGAATAATGACCAGCACACTCTGAGAAAAGATGTGGTTGGCATCCATACCAAAAACAGCCCTCACACCAAAAATACTGGACTTATATACTCTAAACCGGTATGCTTCCACATGAAAACAGCCCTTCAAGACCATGGTAGATAACTGTTTCTCCTCAAATCTAGAAAAATATAAGGTTAAGTAAAATGAAAAAGCAGAAGAACTACTCCCAAGTGAAAGAACTAGAGAAATCTCCTGAAAGAACTAATATTGAAATCAACTTCACCAGTCTACTAGACCTGGAGTTCAAAAAGGAGGTAATAAAAATGCTATGAGAATTAAGAAAGATTATTGATAGAAATGTAGACCACTATAACAAAAAACTAGAGGAATCAATCAATATTAGATACTCAATTGCCAAAATAAAAACCAATCTAGAAACAATGAATAACAGACTAAATAGTGCAGAAGAACAAATAAGTAATCTGGAAGACAGAATAAAGGAAATCAATCAATCATAACAGCAGATAGAAAGATAAAATAAAGGAAAAAAAATAAAGAGAGAGAGAGAAATCTATGGGATAATACAAAACATGCCAACCTATGCATAATAGGGGTTCCAGAAAGAGAAGAGAAAGAGAAGGGGATCAAAAATGTATTTTAAAAAATTTTGTCTGAAAATTTTCCAAACCTTAAGAAGGAAAGAAGTATCCAGGGACAGGAAGCACAGAGGGTCACAAACAAGTTGAACCCAAAACAATCTACAAAATGATATATCATAATTCAAATGTCAAAAGTAAAAGACAAAGACAGGATTCTAAAGAAAGCAAGAGAAAAAAAAAGTGTCATTTAAAACAGAACACTTATAAGGTTGTCAGCTGATTTTGCTGCAGAAACCTTACAGGTCAGAAGGGGTAGCATGATATATTCAAAGTCCTGAAAGGGAAAATAACCTGAAACCTAGAATACTCTACACAGCAAGATTATCATTTAGAATAGAAGGACATATAAAAAATTATCAAACAAATAAAAACTAAAATAATACAGCAATACTAAATTGACCCTAAAAGAAATACTGAAGGGTCTTCTCTAAATAGAAAAGAAGCACAAATCGATAGGAAAGAGAAAATCACAATAAGGAAGGTGAATATATAAAAGAATTGAAGTTCAGTTAAATAAGCCAGTACATAATTTAAAAACAATAAAGTTTTTTGTAAAAGTGATTACAACTACAAATAACAGCAAAAATATAAACATGAAGATGTAATATAAGTTACAAAATTCACAAAATGTGGGGTAAGGGAGTAAAAAATGTAGCTCTTTTAGAATGTGTTTGAACTTTTATGACTATCAGTCTAAAGCAAGTAGATATAATTATAGATCAACATACTTGAACACTAGGATAACAACAAATCAAAAACAAACAATAGATTCACAAAAATCAGAAGGAAAGGAAGAGAAGCATATTACAAAAGAAAACAATCAAAGCACAAAAGGAAAAAGAAAAAGAAATGAACAAAGAAGAACTACAAAATCAACTGGAAAACAAGCATTAAAATGTCAATAAATACATACATATAACTAATTATTTTAAATATCAATGGATTAAATGCTTCTATCAAACGACATAGACTGGCAGCTTGGATAATAAACAAGAAGCTACAATACGCTGCCTACAAGAGACTCACATCAGGGCCAAAGACACAAAATCGATAGAAAGTCAGAAGATTAAAAAAGATATTTCATGAAAATGGAAAGGACAAGAAAACAGGGGCAACAACACTCATATTAGACAAAAAGACTTTAAAACAAAGTCTTTAAAGAAAGACAAAGTAAGATATTATTTAATGATAAAGTGATCAATACAAGAAAAGGATATTACTCTTGTTAACATATACACATCCAATATAGGAGCACCTAAATATATAAAACAAATACTAACAGACATAAAAGGAGAAATTGACAAGAATACAATAATAGTAGAAATATTTAACACCTCACTGTCATTAATGGACAGATATTCCAGACAGAAAAACAGTAAAGCATCAGAGGTCCTAAATAAAACAATGAACCAAATGGACTTAATTGATATCCACAGGACATTACATCCCCAAAATCCAGGAAAAAAATTCTTTTCAAGCTCATGGAACATTACCTAAGATAGACCACACACTAGGTCACAAACAAGCCTCAACAAATTTAAGAGGATAGAAATTCTTTCAATCATCTTTTCTGACCACAATATGAAACTAGAAATTAACAACAGAAAGACAAATAAAACAAAAAATAATGAACATATGGAGGCTAAAAAAAACCCCAGAATACTAAAAAACTAACAGATCAATAATGAAATCAAAGAGGAAATCAGAAAATACTTCTAGAAATACAATAAAAAATACAACCTCGGGCTTCCCTTGTGGTGCAGTGGTTGAGAGTCCGCCTGCCGATGCAGGGGACATGTGTTCGTGCCCCAGTCTGGGAAGATCCCACATGCCGCAGAGTGGCTGGGCCCATGAGCCATGGCCACTGAGTCTGCATGTCCGGAGCCTGTGCTCCACAACGGGAGACGCCACAGCAGTGAGAGGCCCACGTACCACAAAAAAAAAAAAAAAAAAAAAAAAAAATACAACCTCATAAAATCTATGTAAGAAGGAAGTTCATACCATACAGGTCTTCTTCAAGAAACAAGAAAAACGTCAAATAAACAATCTAACATACCACATAAAAGAATTAGAAAAACAAGAACAAACAAAATGGAAAGTCAGCAGAAGGAAGGAAAAAATAAAGATCAACAAGGAAATAAATAGAGACTAAAATTAAAAAAGATCAAAAATCATGAGCTGTTTTGTTTTGAAAATATAAATAAAATCAACAAGACTCTAGCCAGGGTCATCAACAAGAAAATAGACAAGACACAAATAAACAAAATAAGAAATGAAAGAGGATAAATAACAACTGATATCACCAAAATATAAAAAATCACAGCAGTATAAGAACACTTATATGCCTACAAATTCGACAATCTAGTAGATATAGACACGTTTTTAGAAACATGCAGTCTGTTAAAACTGAGTCAAGAAGAAACAAATAATTTGAACAGACCTATTGCTAGAAGGGAAATAGAATCTGTAAAAAAAACAAAAACAAACAAATGAAAACTTCCCACAAACAAAAGTTCAGGACTGGATGGTCTTACTGGGGAATTCTACCAAACACACACAGAAGAACTTTTACTTATCCTTCTAAAAATATTCCAAAAGATTGAAGAAGATGGAACACTTCCATATTCATTCTATGAAGCCACAATCACAAGGATACAAAAACCAAAGACACTAAAAAAAAATTATACAGGCCAATATCTTTAATGAATAGAGATGCAAAATATTAGCAAACAAAATCCAACAATACCTAAAAAGAATCATACACCATGGTCAAGTTGGATTCATTCCAGGCTCATGAGGATTGTTGAGCATATACAAATCAATCAGTGTGATACACCACATTAACAACAACAACAACAAAAGATCACATGACAATATTATCATCTCAATAGAGGCAGAAAAATCATTTGACAAATTCAATATGCATTCATGAATAAATTCTCACCAAAGTGGCTATAGAGGGAACATATCTCAACATTATAAAAGCCATTTACTACTAACCCACTGACAACATAATACTCAGTGGTGAAAACCTGAGACATTCCCAATAATTTCAAGAACAAGACAAGGATGACAATTCTTACCACTTCTATTGAACATGGTATTTGGAGGTCTAGCCACAGCAATGAGACAAGAAAAAGAAATGAATGTTATCCAAATTGGAAGGGAAGAGGTAAAACTGTACTTATTTGAAGATGACATAATACTCCTTATAGAGAACTCTAAAGACTTCACATAAAAACTCTTAGAACTAATAAATGAATTTGTCAAGGTAGCAGGATACAATTAATATATAGAAATCTGTTGAAAGTTTTTACACTAAAATGAACTATCAGAAAGAGAAAGTTTAAAAAGTCCTATTTAAAATGGAGTAGATAAAAATAAAATACCTAAGAATGAACTTAACAAGAAGGTGAAAGACTTATATGCTGAAATCTATAAAATATTGAAAAAGGTAATGAGGATTATTGAAAGAAATGGAGAGATACTCCATGCTCTTAGATTTGAAGAATTAATATTCTTGAAATGGTCATAGTACTGAAAGAAATCTACATATTTAATGTATCCCTATCTAAATACTCATGACATTTTCCATATAACTGGAACAAACAATCCTCAAATTTATATGGAAACACAAGAGACAATGCAATCCTGGGGGAAAAGAACAAACCTGGAGGCATAACCCTCCCAGACTTCAGACAATACTACTAAGTTACAGTAATCAAAACAGCATGATATTGGCACAAAACAGATACATAGACCAATGGAACAGAATAGAGAACACAGAAATAAACCCGCACACCTACATTCAATTAATCTTTAACAAAGGAGTCAAGAATATACAATGGAGAAAAGACAGTGTCTTCAACAAGTGATGTTGGGAAAGCTGGGCTGCCACATGTAAATCAATTAAATTAGAAAAATCCCTCACACCATATACAAAAATTAACTCAAAGTAGTTTAAAGATATAAATAAAGACATGACACCATAAGACTCCTAGAAGAGAACTTAGGCAAAACATTCTTAGACATATATAGCTGCAATATTTTCCCAGATCAGTCTCCCAAGGCAAAAATAAATAAATAAATAAACAAATGGAATGTAATCAAACTTAAAAGCTTTTTCACAACAAAGGAAATCATCAATAAAACAACAAGACAACTTATGGAATGGGAGAAAATATTTACAAATGATGTTACAGACAACAGGCTAATATCCAAAATATAAAAAGAGCTCACACAACTCAATATCAAAAAAACAAACCACCTAATCAATAAATGGGCAGAAGAGCTAAATATACATTTCTCCAAGGAAGATATACAGATGTCCAACAGGCATGTGAAAAGCTGCTCAACATTGGTCCTACAGCATCTCAACTCATGGGTCTACTGTGTGAGGCTTCAGTGGACCATTGAAAATAAAGTCCTTGGCCTTCAGTATCCTCTAAGTTACCCACAAGGGGTGGCTGTGGGGTTGGTGGGCTGTTAGAGAGTGACAATGGGGTTTATTGGTATGTTCTGTGAAAACAAATAAACTTGACTTACTGTCAAAAATAAAAAAAGATGCTCAACGTTGTTAAAGATTAGAGAAATGCAAATCAAAACCCCAATGAGGTGTCACCTCAAACTAGTCAATATATTGATTATCAAAAAATCTACAAATAATAAATGCTGGAGAGGGTGTAGGGAAAAAGTTGGCGGTGATATTAAACTGGTGCAACTAAAATAGAAAACAGTATGGAGGTTCCTCAAAACAGGAAAAATAGAGCTACCATATGATCCAGCATTCCAGCTCCTGAGCATTTATCTGGGAAAGAAACATACATGCACCCCAAAGTTTATAGCAGCACTTTTTACAGTAGCCAAGACATGGAAACAACACAAGTGCCCATCAACAAGTGACTGGTTTAAGAAGATGTGACACACACACACACACACACACACACACACACACACACACACAATGGAATATAACTCAGGCATAAAAAAATGACATATTGTCATTTGCAGCAAAATGGATGGACCTAGAGAATATTATACTAAGTGAAGTAAGTCAGATAAAGACAAATATTATATGATATCACTTATATGTAGAATCTAAAAAATAATACCAATGTATCTATAATCAAAACAGGAACAGACTTGCAAACATAGAAATAAAATTATGGTTACCAAAGGGTAATCAGAGAGGGACGAGGGATAAATTAGGAGCATGGAATTAACAGATACAAACTACTATACATAAAATAGATAAAAAGCAAGGATTTACTGTACAGCACAGAAAATATATATTCAATATATTTTAATAACCTATAATGGAAAATGATCTAAAATTTATATCTAAATTAAATTGCTGTACACCTGAACACAATATTGTAAATCAACTATGTTTCAATAATAAAAAGAAGAAAAAAATACTTGAAAAATGATGGTTGACAACTTCCTAAATGTGTTAATATACATGTATCCACAGATCAAAGAAACTGAGTAAACTTCAAATAGGATAAATTCAAACCCACAGAAAGAAATATAATCAAACTGTCAAATAATAAAGACAAGGAAAGACTCTTGAAATCAACAAAAGAGAAGTAACTCATTACACAGAAAGGATGTTAAAGATTATGATCTGATTTCTCATCAGAAACCTTGGTGGCAAGAAGCAAGTGGGTTGATATATTCAAAGTGTTGAAAGAAAAAAAAATACTGTCACTTGAGAATTCTGTATCTGGCAAAACTACGTTTCAAATATAAGAGAGAGATAAAGATATTCTCAGATTTTATAAAATGCTGAGGGAGCTTTTTTTAACACTAGACCTGTCCTGCACGAAATGTTAAAAGGAGTCCTTTATGTTAAAATGGAAGGACACTAGACAGTAACTTGAAGGCACATGAAGAAAGAAATACCTCTAGCAAAGGTTTTACATGGGGAATTGTTAGCTAATGTTACTGTGATTTTAGTTTGCAAGGCTTTTCATTTTCAACAATATTTAAAAAAAATTATAATAAAGATTTATACACAACATATAAAGATATAATCTGTGACAACTACAAAAGAAAAAGGGGAAATGAAGCTGTATAGAGACATCATTTTATATGCTTTTCAAGTTAAGTTGGTATTAATTCAAATTACATGGCTCTAACATTAGGATGTTAAATGTAATCTCCTTGATAACCACAAATAAAATGCCTGCAAAAATGAAAGAAGAAAATCAATATGTTTCACTACCAAAAAAAGGCAACTACACAGAAAAGAAGATAGTAATGGAGGAAATGAGAGACAAAATAATCTATAAAAATATAGAGAACAAATAGTAATGTGACAACCACCTTACCGTTAATTTCTTCAAATATAAATGGATTAAAAAATGATTGAAAGAATGCATTAAAAAATACTTGATTCAACAATACGGTGCTACAAGAGAGTCACTTTAGATCCAAAGGCACACATAGATTGAAAATAAAAGGATGTGAAAAGATATTCCATGCAAATAGTAAAGAAAACAGACATTGGGTGGCTAGGTAATATCAGGTAAAATATAATGTGAGTCAAAAATTGTTACAAGAGAAAAATATGGAAATTATATTTTGATAAACCTCTCAATACACGAAGAACATATAACAATTATAAATATTTACATGTGTAATGAAAGATCATCAAAATATATAAAGAAGAGTTGACAGAATTAAAGAAGAAACAGACTAAAATACAATAATAGTTGGAAACTTCAATATCTCACTTTCCATAGCATTAATGAGACATAAGATGAGTAAGGAAATAAAAAAAACTTAATCAATAAACTAAACCAATTAGGACTAACACACATGTAAAGACCACTTCAACAACAGCACAACATACATTCTTTGGAAAGATATATAGAGCATTCTCCAGGATAGATCTTTATTTGACCATAAAACAACCCACAATATATTTGAAAAATATAAGTATCATACAAATCATCATCTTTTACCACAATGGGGTAAAGTTAGAGAAGAATAACAGGTGGAAAATTTACAAATATATGAAAACGAACAAACAAACAATAAAACACATACTCTTCAAGAGCAAATAGGTCAAATAATAAGTCACTAGGTAAATTAGAAAATTCCCCAAATTAAAAATATGAAAACAAGACACACAACCTAACCTTATATCTAAGGCAATGAGAGAAAGAAAAGCAAAGCACAAAGTTAGTAGAAGAAAAGAAATGGTAACTATTAGAGCAGAAATAAATGAAATAGAGACTAAGAAAATAATTTAAATAGATCAATGAAACTAAAAGCTGGTTATTTGAAAGATAAACAAAATTGATAAACCTTTAGACAGACTCATCAAGAAAAAAAGAGAGAGAGCTAAAATCAGTAAAATTAGGAAAGATAAAGGAGAAGTTACAGCCAACCCCACAGAAATACAAAGGGCCATAAGAGACTATTACAAGCAACTATATGCAAATAAAATGGACAACATAGAAGAAATGGACAAATTCTTAGAAAGGTACAATTTCCCAAGACTGAACTAGGAAGAAATACAAACTATGAGCAGAAAAATCACAAATACTGAAATTAAAACTGTAAATGAATGTTCCCAACAAACAAAAATCCAGGACAAGATGGCTTCACAGGCAACTTCTACCAAATATTTAGACAAGAGTTAACACCTAATCTTATGAAACTACTCCAGAAATTGCCAGAGGAAGAACACTTACAAACTCATTCTATGATGACACAATCATCTTTATAACAAAACCAGACAAAGAAACTAAAAAAAAGAAAAATTACAGGTCAATATCTCTGATGAATATAGACCCAAAAACCCTCAACAAAATATCATCAATCTTAATCCATCAATACATTAAAAGGATCATACACCATGATAAAAGTGGGATTTAACTGAGGGATACAAGGATTTTTCAATATCAATAAATCAGAGTAATACAACACATTAACAATTTGAAGAATAAAAAAACCATGATCATCTCAATAGATGCAGAAAAAGCTTTTGATAAAATCCAGCATAAATGTATGATAAAAACTCACCAGAAAGTTGACATAGAGGGAACATATCTCAACAAAATAAATGTCACATATGACAAACCCACAGCTAGCATCATTCTCAATGGTGACAAACTGAAAGCATTTCCTCTAAGATCAAGAACAAGACAAGGATGTCCACTCTTGCCACTTTTATTCAACATAGTTTTGGAAGTCCTAGCCAAAGTAATCAGAGAAGAAAAAGAAATAAAAAGGATCCAGGTTGGAAAAGAAGAAGTAAAACTGTCACTGTGTTCAGATGACATAATACTATACATAGAGAATCCTAAAGATGCTACCAGAAAAACACTAGAGCTAACCAATGAATTTGGTAAATTTGTAGGGTGCAAAATTAATACACAGAAATTTCTCACATTCCAATACACTAACAATGAAAAATAAGAAAAAGAAATTAAGGAAGCAATCCCATTTAGCATTGCATCAAAGAGAATAAAATACCTAGGATGCCAAGGCATAAACCTACTTAAGGAAGCAAAAGACCTGTACTCAGAAAACTATATGTTGAAAGAACTCAAAGATGATGCAAACAGATGGAGAGATATACAATATTCTTGGATTGGAAGAATCAATATTATCAAAATTACTATACTACCCAAAGCAATCTAGAGATTCAATCCAATCCCTATCAAATTACCAATGGCATTTTCCACAGACTTAGAAAAAAATCTTACAATTTGTAAGGAAACAGAAAAGATCCTGAATAACAGAAACAATCTTGAGAAAGAAGAACGGACCTGGAGGAATCAGTCTCTGTGTCTTCACCCTATACTACAAAGCTACAGTAATCAAAACAGTATGGTACTGGCACAAAAACAGAAATATTGATCATTGGAACAGGATAGAAAGTCCAGAGATAAACCTATGCACCTATGGTCCACTAATCAATGACAAAGGAGGCAAGAATATACAATGGAGGAAAGACAGTCTCTACAATAAATGGTACTGGGAAAACTGGACAGCTTCATGTAGAAGAAAAATATTAAGACACTCTCTAACACCATACACAAAAATAAATTCAAAATGGATTGAAGACCTAAATGTAAGGCCGGATACTATAAAACTCTTAGAGGAAAATATAGGCAGGACACTTTCTGACATAAATAGCAGCAAGATCTTTTTTACCCAGCTCCTAGAGTAATAAATATAAAAACACAAATAAACAAATGGTACCTAATTAAACTAAAACACTTTTGCATAACAAAGGAAACCATAAACAAAATGAAAAGACAGCCCACAGAATGGGAGAAAATATTTGCAAACAAAGTGAACAACAAGGGATTAATTTCCAAAATATGCAAACAGCTCATGCAGCTCAATAACAACAACAAAAGCAAATCAAAAATGTAAATGTATCTATCATGGAAGATAGACATTGAGACATTTCTCCAAAGAAGACATTCAAATAACCAAAAGGCACATGAAAAGGTTCTCAACATCACCAACTATCAGAGAAATGAAAGTCAAACTTCAATGAGGTATCACTTCACACCAGTCAGAACGGCCATTATCAAAAAATCTACGAAAATAAATGCTCGAGAGCATGTGAAGTAAAGGGAATACCCTTGCACTGTTGGTTGGCATGTAAATTGGTACAGCCACTATGGAGAACAGTATGGGGGTTCCTTAAAAAACTAAAAATAGAGCTACATATGATACAGCAATCCCACTCCTGGGCATATACCTGGAGAAAACCATAATTTGAAAAAATACATGCACTCGAATGTTCATTGCAGCACTATTTACAATAGCCAGGACATGGAAGCAACCTAAATGTCTCTTGACAGAGGAGTAGATAAAGGAAATATGGTATATATATATATACAGTAGAATATTACTTGGCCATTAAAATGAATGTAATAATGTCATTTACAGCAACATGAATGAACCTCAAGATTGTCATACTGAGTGAAGTAAGTCAGATAGAGAGGGACAAATATCACATGATATCGTTTTTATGTGGAATCTAAAAAAAAGAAATGGTACAAATGAACTTATTTACAAAACAGAAATACTGTTACAGATGTAGGAAACAATCTTATGGTTACCAGGGGGAAAGGGGGGGATAAATTGGAAGATTGGGATTGAAATATACATACTACTCTATATAAAATAGATAACTAATAAGAACCTACTGTATAGTACAGGACACTCTACTCAATAATCTGCAGTGAGCTATATGGCAAAGGAATCTAAAAAAGAGTGGATACATGTATATGTATCCACTGATTCACTTTGCTGTATAGCAGACACTAGCACAACATTGTAAATAAACTATACAGCAATAATTTTTTTTAAAAAAAGAAACACCTAAACACTCTACCAGAAAACTACCAGAGGCTATCAATGAATTCAGTAGTCTCATGATACAAAATTAATACACAGAAATCCATTGTTTTTCTATACACTAACAATGAAACATCAGAAAGATAAATTAAGGAAACAATCCCATTTACCATCACAACAAAACTCTTGAAATACCTAGGAATAAACTGACTTAAGGAGGCAACAGACCTATACTCTGAAAACTATAATACACTGATGAAACTAATCAAAGACAACACAAACAGATGGAAAGATATACTGTGTCCTTGGATTGGGAGAATCAATATTGTCAAAGCAAATATACTACCCAAGGAAATCTATAGATTCAATGTAATCCCTATCAAATTAACAATAGCATTTTTTTATAGAACAAGAACAAAATTTTTACAATTTGTATGGAAACACAAAAAACCCTGAATAGCTAAAGCAATATTGAGAAAGAAAAACAGAATGGGATGAAAAGGGCACCCTGACTTCAGAATATAATACAAGGCTACAGTAATCGAAAGAGTGTGATATTGGAACAAAAACAAAAATGTAGATCAATGAAACAGGAGAGAAATAAGCCCACCAACCTATGGTTAATTAATCTGTGACAAAAGAGGCAGAAATACACAATAGAGAAAAGACATTCTCTTCAATAAGTGGTGCTGGGAAAACCTGACAGCTACATGTAAAAGAATGCAATTAAAACATTCTCTAACACCATATACAAAAATAAACTCAAAATAGATTAAAGAACTAAATGTAAGACTGGAGAATATAAAACACCTAGAGTAAAACTTAGGCAAAACACTTTTTTACATAAATAGCAGTCAATATCTTTTTGGATGCATCTTCTACAGTAATGGAAATAAAAAACAAAATAAACAATTGGGACCTAGTTAAAGTTAAAAGCTTTTGCACAGAAAAGGAAACCATAAAAAAAGGAAAAGGAAACCTACAGAATGGGAGAAAATATTTGCAAATGTTCCAATAATCTACAAAGTATACAAACAGCTCATATGCCTCAATACCAAAAAAAAAAAAAAAACCAAACAAAAAATGGGCAGAAGATCTAAATAGACATTTCTCCAAAGAAGGCATACAGATGCCAAAAAGACACATGAAAAGTGCTTAACATCACTAATTATTAGAAGATTGCAAATCAAAGCTAGAATGAGGTATCACCTCACAACAGTCAGAATGGCCATCATGAAAAAATCTACAAATAATTAATGCTCGAGAGCTTGTGGAGAAAAGAGAAACCTCCTACAATGTTGGTGGGATTGTAAATTGTTGCAGTCACTATGGAGAACAGTATAGAAGTTCCTTAAAAAAAACAAAAAAATAGATTTACCATATGATCCTGCAATCCCACTCCTGGGCATATATCCGGGGAAAACCATAATTTGAACATATATACACACCCCAATATTCATTGCAGCACTATTTACAATAGCCAAGACAGGGAAGCAATCTATATATCAACCAACAGATTAATGGGTAAAGAAAATATGGTATATATAGACTATAGGATATTACTCAGCCATAAAAAAAAAATAGAATGAGATAATGCCATTTGCAGCAGCATGTTTAGACTGAGAGTTTTTCATACTAAGTGAAGTGAGTGAGACAGAGAAATACAAATATATGATTTCACTTATGTATTGAATATAAAAAAAAGATACAAATAAATTTATATACAAACAGAAATAGACCTACAGACATAGAAACCAACTTATTGTTACCAAAGTGGAAAGTAGGGGGAAGGATAAATTAGAAGTTTGAGATTAACATATACACACTACTATATTTAAAATAGATAAAAAACAAGGACCTATTGTATAGCACCAGGAACTATACTCCATATTATATAATAATATATAAGATGAAAGAAGCTGAAAAAAGAAGATATATATGTATGTATAACTGAATCACATTGCTGTACACTTGAAACTAACACAATATTGTAAATCAGCTATACTTCAATAAAAAAATAAATTAATTAAAAAATATAAAAACAAAACCTACCAAAACATATGCAGTACATAAAAAGCAGTGCTCAGAAGGAAACAGTTGGCAGAAATGCCTATTAAAGAAAGAAAAATCTGAAATCAATAGATAAACTTTACACATTAAGAAACTTGGAAAAGAAGAGTAAGCTATATGCAAAGCTTGCTGAAAGGGAAAATAATAAATATTATATAAGATATAAAGAAATAAGGAATAGAAACACAATAGATAAGTAAACCCAAAAGTTGGTTCTTTAAAACAATCAAGAAAATTAACAAAACTTTAGATTAACACAGAAAATGAGAGAAGGAAATAACTAAAATCAGAAATAAAGCTGGGGATATTACCATTATCAATCTTACAAAGATAAGAGGGATAAGAGAGAATAGTATGGACAGTTGTACAGTAATTTATTATATAATCTAGAAGTGAACAAATTCCTTGAAACACACAAACTGCCTGAACTGACTCAAAAAGAAACAGAAAATCTCAACCAAACAATAGCAAGTTAAAAAAAAATTAGTAAACAAAAACATGCCAACCATGAAAAGTTTTGGATAATATGGCCTCTCCAGTGAATTCTAACAAACACAAATATTCAGTAGTAATCCTTTTCAACTTTTGCTAAATATTGAATACAGTGGAATGCATCCTAACTCATTTCATGAGGCCAGCATTACACTGATAATAAAGTCACATAAAGAAACCTCAAGAAAAGAAAATTGCATGTCACTATCCTTTATAAATATAGGTTCAAAACTCTCAACAAAATATTAGCAAATAGAATCGAGAGTATTACAAATCTTATTTACCATGACCAAATGGGATTTATCCCAAGAGTGCAAGGGTAGGTAAACATAAAAGAAATTTCAGTGTAATATGTCACATTAATAGAACAAAAAAAATGCACATGATTATCCCAGTTGATGGAAAATAATGTACTTGATAAAATCTAAATCTGTTTCATGATTAAAACTCTCAGAAAATTAACAACAGTGAGAAATCCCCTCAACATGAAAAAGTAGTATTAATAAGAAACCCACAGTTGACATTAAGATCAATCGTGAAGACAAAGTTTTCCTCCAACATCAGAAACAAGATAAGGGTGCTCACATTTCATACTGCTGTTTGACATTGTCCTGAAATTCTAGCTAGAGCTTGGGGGCAGAAAAAATAAATAAAAGGTATCCAAATTGAGAGGAAGAGTTAAAACTATCTCTATCTGAATATGACATTATCCTATATGTAGAAAATCCCAACAAATCCACACAAAAGCTACTAAAGCTAATTAATAAATTCAGCAGTTTCAGTGTACAAGGACAACACAAAAATCAGCTGTGTTTCTATACACCAGCAATGAACAATCCAAAAATGAAATTAAGAAAACAATTTTATTTACAATAGCATCAAAAAGTATTAGAAATAAATCTAACCAAGGAGGTGAATGTTTTGTATGCTGCAAAGTACAAAACATTGTTAAAACAAATTAAAGAAGACTGAAATAAATGGAAAGGCATCACATGTACATGGTTTAGAAGATAACATTACTATGATGACAATACTACTCTAAGTAAACTAGAGATTTAGTATAATTCCTATCAAAATTCCAACAGTGTTTTCCTCACAAATGGAAAATCTACTCATCTAATTCTTATGGAATTACAAGGGGCTCTTAATGTCAAAATAATCTTGAAAAAAAAAAAGAAAGAAAAACACACTTTCAAAATTTGAAGCTTATGGCAAGCCTACAGTAACTTAAACTTTATGGTACTTACATAAGGACAGACATAGATAAATAGATAAAATAGAAAGCCAAGAAACAAACCCTAACATATATAGTCAATTTATTTTCAAAATGGTGCGAAGGCCAATAAATAGGGAAAGAACACCCTTTTTACCTAATGGTGCTGGGAAAGAAATGGATATAAACATGCAAAAGAATAAAGTTGAACTCTTACACCATATGTAAAAATTAACTCAAATTATGATCAAAGACTTAAACTTAAGAGATAAAACTATATAACTCCTAGAAGAAAACATTGGGGGAAAATTTCATGTTATTGAATTTGGCAGTGATTTCATGGATATGCCAAATAAAGCACAGAAAAAAATAGGTACATTAGGCTTTATTAATAGCAAACTTTAGTGCATCAAAGAATACTATCAGGAAAGAGTAACTACAACTTACACAGTATAAGAAAATATTTGCAAATATATATTTGATGAAGGATTAATATTCCAAATATGTTTAAAACCCCTAAAATATCAACAACAAGGAAAGTTCAAAAATGTGCAAAGGATTTGAATAAATATTTCTCCAAAGACAATATACAAATAGCTAACAAAGGTATGAAAAGATGTTCAGCATCATTAGTCATTGGGGAATGCAAGCAAAACCCACAATGTAGTACCACTTCACATCTACTAGGATGCCTATAATTTAAAAAAGAGAGAAAGAAAAAGCAGAAAATGAGTGCTGATGAGGATGTGAGAATTTGGAAACTTTGTGTACTGCTGGAGAAAATGTAAAATGGTGCAGACACTGTAGAAAACAGCTTGACAGTTTTAGCTTATGTTAAACATAAAACTACCATATGACCCAGCAATAGTCTACTCCTAGCTATACAAATTCAAAATAATTTAAAGCAGGTACTCAGATACTTGTCCACCTTTGTTCATGATAGAAACATTATTCACAATAACCAAAAGGTATAAACAACCCAAGTATTCATCAAAAGATAAGTGACTGAACAAAATGTGGTATATACATAAAATGGAATATTATTCAGTCTTAAAATGGACTGAAATTTTGATATGTGCTACAGCATGAATAGACCTTGAAAATATGCTCTGTTAAATAGGTTTTACCAGAAAGATACATATTGTTTTAACCCACTTATATAAAGTATCTAAAATGACAAATTCATGGAATCAGAAAGTAAAGTAGAGTTTTCCAGGGCCTGGGAGGATGTGGGAAGGGAAAATTATTGTTTTATTGTTAAGGAGTTTTTATTGTCAGTGATAAAAACATTCAGATATAGAAGGCTGTGATCATTACAGAACACTGAGAAATGTATTTAATGCTACTGAATTATACACTTAAAAATTGTTATAATAAAAAAATTATGTTATATATATTTTAACACAATGAAAACAGTTAATTATAAAAAAGAAGAAAAAACAATGATACAAAAGAGATGGGAGAAGCACAAGGAAAGAAGGAAACTGACATTTACTGAATACCTATGACCTAGACATAATACTAAACATTGTCTTATAAATTATCTCATTGGTAATGACACTTAGAGGTAGTTATTATTCCTTTTAATGCACAGATTAGAAAGCCAAGCCTTCATGATATTAATAACCTAAGGTCATCTGAGATCACCAAATAGTCAATGTTATATGACTAGAATTAGAAGCCAAATTAATTCACACAAAATTTTATGATATCACATTCCTTTCCTACTGAGAGTGGAATATTCTACTGTATTATGTGATCAAAGTTTATATTCTGAGGAAAATAAAATCTTAAAACTTCAAGGTCCAAACACCCAGCACTCAGGAAAACTTACATGCCACATTATAAGTGGAGGGAAAAAAATCACTCAGAGCATGCAAGAGATACAAGCTTCTATTACATTTGTACTGGCAATTTCTGCTGACATTCAACTATCATTGCCTTCAAGTCATAATCATGCAAAATATAATTTTAGTATAAATGAAGCAACATACACACATACACATTTCTTGAAGGAAGGCATATGAAATTAACACATTTTATCCCATGATTCCCAGCCCCAACCAAAAAAACAAAAGAGCTATATTCTCCAAGTGGTTTCAAAGGACTTTAAGGTGACCAAGTGTATTGTGCTTGACCCCAATACTTGCTTTGCAAATAAGATTTAGTTTTAGCATCCTACCTCTTTATGAGTCCTTTCTTGACTAATTCAGTTGTGATTGTCCTCACTATGAAGAATTCACATAGTACTTATCTTTTCTTACATAACTTGGCATCTACTGTTTTGTAGCTGAGTTTATTCTTGACATAGCTGCTGATCTCTTCAACAAGAATATAAGTTCCTAGAGCAAAAGATGAGTACATTTCTAATATCTATATTCTTCAGATCATCTTCCATGTAGTTGAATGAAAGAGGCAGCAAAGTTACTGCTTAGTTAACATAAATGTACAACTTAAAATTAGGAAACAAGCCATTGTGGGTTTGAATTCTGACTTCTGTCTAATAATACTGCAACATTTAGCAAGTTGCTTAACCTCCTTTAGTCTTAGTCTCCCCAATAATAATATCAACCTGATAGAGTCATTGTAAATACTAAAAGTGATCATTTATGTACACTAGTAACTAAAGAATGATAACTTCTTGTCATTAAAAGATGGGTGAAACTTTTGGTTAAAGATGGAGGAATAAAGGCATTTTTACAACATTTTTCTCTTTTGAAACTCAATTAATAATATGAAAAAAAAACTACTCTTAGTGAAATAGGAAATTTGGTAAAAGCTCAAATCATAAATTACAAATTACCTAAAAAATGTTGAGATATCTAAAATAGCATGCTGAGCACTGACATTGTCACTTATTTATTCATTTGAAAACATGTATTGAGTATCTATTTTACACTAGGCAGTATGATAGGGGCTAAGAATACAATGATGAGCAAAAAAATTGACCCAGTTGTTCTCATCAAGGAACATGCTTTCTTGGACTTCTAAGGAAAAACATAAAAGTTTCCCAACTTAGATGTCATTATCCTGAAAGTGATATATAAATTATTTTTTATTCTAGTAATTGAATTTAAAGGTATGGGTAGGAAAAAGAAGTTAAAGAATATTTGCACACAATGAGCAAAAGTAAAGGAGGAAGAAAACATAAGACAATAAAAAGCATAAGAAGAACATGCACTGTAAGAGAACTTGCCCAAGAACATGCAAGAATATTAACAAAGAATCCTTTACAGTCTCAAATATATGTTATCTATCTATATTATCTATCTGCCTATCTATCTATCTATCTATCTATCTATCTGTAATATAGATATAGATAACATAGTATCCCTAAAGGGACTTAAAAGGAGTATCAGAAAATGAAAGTAAAATAAAAACAAACTGGCAGTGTTCAAGAAAGAGAGAAAAGCAAGGAGATTAAAACCAGAAAAACTATGACTGGAAAAAAATATGTTGGATTGGCTCAGGGAAATTTTAGAAATTGAAAATTAAGAAATGAATATATCCAAATTATTATAGATGTGTGGCCAAGATGGCAGAGTAAGAAGATCCTGAGCTCAGCTCCTCCCATAGGCACCCTAAAATTACAACTATTTATGGAGCAACTATGTATTAGAACAACCTGAAGAATGATTTTCCACAACTAAAAATATAAAGAAGGAACCACAATGAAATAGGTAGAAGGGGTGAAGATGTGGCATACTCAAGACCCAGACCCCTGGGTAGTTGACCCACAAAAGGGAGGATAATCATGATCACAGAGATTCTCCCCAAGGAGTGAAGGATTGGATCCCAACATCAGACTCCTCAGCCCCAGGATCCTGCATCATAAATAAGAACCCCTAGGATGTCTGGCTTTGACACTAAGAGGGGCTGGTGTATGGGAGATCAAGAGGGCTGTAGAAAAAAGAGACTCTGCATTTAAATGGCACATGCAAAATCCCATAAACTCTAAATCCCAGTGTAGAAGCATTAATTTGAAAGGAGCCTGTGTCACAACCACTAGCTGATCTTGGATAGACTCCCAGACATGCAGGAGGCAACTGGGACTCCCCTTGGAAACATAGACAGTGGTGGTGGCCATTTTCCAGAGCTTGTTCTATCCCAAAGACACTGATGCTGGCAAGCACCATTTTGGTGTCCTCCTACAAACCTCTTTATGTTCAGGGCTTACCTGCCCACCAGAGTGCTGGTACCAGCACCAGAATCCACTGTGCTATGCAACCAGCTATGCTAGGACACAATCCTGCCCACCAATGGGCTGGCAAACACCATAAAAGGCAGGTTCTGGCAACAAAAGTGCCAAAGGCCAACCTCCACCCACCCTGCACCCAGAGTAGTTGATCCCACAGCAACAGAAGGGCCCACACAGTACACATAGAGAGCATCATCAGAGCATATAGCTCTAGTTATCAGAGGGGAGTGTGATGCTGAATATCTAAGATGTCTCCTACAGAAGGCCAGTTTTCCAGATTGGGAAAGGTAACTGACCTATTCAATACATGGAAATACATGCAAAGAATAAGGCAAAATTAGGAAACTGAGGAACATATTCCAAAAAAAAAATAATAGACAAAATCTAGAGAAATAACTTAAAAAGTGGAGATAAGCAATCTACCCAATAAGAAGCTCAAGGTAATGACTTATCATGCTAAAAAACTCAGGAGAAAAATGGATGAAAAATGATAAATTTGAAAAAGGGTTATAAAATATTAAAGAAGAGCTAAACAAAATTGAAGAATGCAGTAGCAAATAAAAAATATACTAGAAGTAATCAACTGTAAATTAGATAATACAGAGGAAAGGTCAGTGAACTGGAAAACAGAGTAGTGGAAATTGCCCAAGTTGAAGAGAAAAAAATAAAAGAAAAATAATAATTAGCATAGTTTAAGAAACTTTTGAAACAACATCAAGTTTACTAAGATTTTCATTATAGGGGTCCTCTAAGGAAAAGAGAGAGAGAGCGAGAAAAGGGAAGAAAACTTATATGAAGAAATAATAGCTAAGAACTTCCAAAACCTGGGAAAGGAAACAGACATTCATGTTCAGTAAGCAGATCCCCAAACAAAATAAACCCAAAGAAGTCCAAACCAAGACATAAGTAAAATGTCCAAATTTGAAGATTAAAAAAAGAATCTTAAAGGAGCAAGAGAAAAGCAACTAGTTACAAACAAGGCAAGTCCCATAAAATTATCAGCTGACCTTTCACAAGAAACATTGCAGGCCAGAGGGTAGTGGCACAGTATATTCAATGTGATGAAAGGAGAAAACCTACAACCAAGAATACTGTACCCAGTAAGACTATCATTCAATTTTGAGGGAGAGATAAAGAGTTTTACAGATAGGCAAAAGCTAAAAGGGTTCAGCATCAATAAATAGGCTTAATATAAAGAAATGTTAACAGGCATTTTCTAAGCTGAAAGAAGACCAGAACTAGAAGTATGACAATTACAAATGAAAAAAATCTCATTGTTAAAGGCAAATTTACAATAAAGGTAGTAGGTCAACCACTTATAAACCTAGTAAAATGATTAAAGGACAAAGGTAGTAAAATTATCTATGTCCACAATAAGTAGTTAATGGATATACAAAACAAAAATATGTAAAATATGATATCAAAAACATTAAACGTGAGGGAGGGTGTAAAAATGCAGGGTTGTTAGAATGAGTTTTACCTTAAATACTATCAACTTAATGATATATATATATATATATATATATATATAGAGAGAGAGAGAGAGAGAGAGAGAGAGAGAGAGAGAGAGAGAGAGGGAGAGAGACCAAAACCCAAAAAACCTATAATAGTTATACACAGAAAAAAAGAGAAAGGAATCCAAACACAACACTAAAGATGATCCTCAAATCACAAGGGAAGAGGGAAAAAGATGAAGAAGTGAACAGAAAAGAACTACAAAACTGCCTGAAAACAATGAACAAAATGGCAATAAGGACATGCCTAACAAGCATTACTTTAAATGTTAGTGGATTAAATGGTCCAATTAAAAGGCATAGGGTGGCTAAATGACTGAAACAAAAAACAAGACCCATATATATGCTGCCTACAAGAGACTCACTACAGATCTAAAGAAACACACAGACTGAAAGTGAAAGGATGGAAAAAGGTATTCCATGCAAATGAAGATGAAAAGAAAGTTAGGGTGGAAATACTTGTATCGGCTTTAAAACAAAGACTGTAAGAAGAGACAAAATAAGGATATTCTATAATGATAAAAGGATTAATCCATCAAGAAGATATAAAGGGGACGGAGTCAAGATGGCAGAGTATGAGGACACAAAGTTGGCATCTCCTCACATGTAGGGCATCTACCTCACATGTAGGGCATTGGTGGGGGACATCTCCTCACATGTAGGGCATTGGTGGGGGACATCAGACACCAACGAGGATGCGAGGATGGGAGGAACTGCTGAGTGACCAGGTAGGATGCTGGGGGGAGTGAGGGGGGAAGATAAGTGGAGGTGGTACAGGACTGGGACCCTTGAGGGGTGGCCAGAAGAGGAAGGGTTCTCCCACCTGGAGGGGCCCACTCACCATGAAGGGATCAATGGGGAAGGGGCAAGACCAAAGGGTGATAGGAGGATAGGCAGGGAACACGGCCAGCATTTCCCCCACCCACCCGGGCCCAGGAAGCACACTGAGGTCCAAGGCCAGTTCTTCCCCCTTCCAAGTCCCCCTGTAGCTATGTGGGACCTGGGGGAATGGAAGGGAGGGAGGGGAGAGGAAAAGTAGAGGCAATATGAGATTGGTACTCTGAGAGGCGGCTGGGTGAGGGTAGGGGTTCCCAAGCTCAGAAGGGACCCACTCATGGTGAAGAGATCAGTGGGGAAAGAAGAGATCCTAGGGGGATTAGAGGATGAGAAGGGAAAGCAGCCAGCATTTCCCCTGCCCACTTGGGTCCTGGCAAGCATGCTAGGGTCCTGAGCCTAAACCTCTGCACTCCAAGGCCCCCTCCAACTGCATGGGTCCTGAACCTAGAATCCACCACTGCCTAAACCCCTCAATTGCCTAAGCCTCACTCCTGCCTAATCTCTGCCCCCAACAGCCAAGGCCTTTTCTGCATTTTTTTTCCTACTGTAGTTCTATTTTACTTTGGTGGTGTTGTTTCATGTAGATTTTTATTTTTTCTAATATATATTTTTATTTTTCGCATTTTATTTTATTTTTTATTCTTTGTTATTGTTCTGCTTCTTTTCTCCTCACACTGCACAGCTTGTGGAATCTTGTTTCACAGGCCGGGGATCTGGACTGAGCTTCCATATTGGGAGTGTGGGATACAAACTGCTTGGACTAACAGAGAACTTCAGATCCCAGGGAATATTCATCAGTGTGAAGTCTCCCAGAGATCCTTATCTCAGAACCATGACCTGGCTCTACCCAACTGCCTGCAAACTTCAGTGCTGGAAGCCTCAAGCCAAACAAAAAGTAAGACAGTAAAAAAGCCCTATCCATCAAAAAAAAAATGAGATGATAAAAAAAGCATTACATATGAAGGTGTGAGGTAAATACCTACAAGACCAAATAAATGAAGAGGAAATAAGCACCCTACCTGAAAAATAATTCAGAGTAATGATAATAAACATGATCGAAAATCTCAAAAATAGAATGGAGGCATGGATTGAGCACATACAAATGTTTAACAAAGACCTAGCAGAACTAAAGAACAAACAAACAGGGATGAACAACAAAATAATAGAAATGAAAAATAGACTAGAAGGAATCAATAGCAGAATAACTGAGGCAGAAAAACGAATAAGTGAGCTGGATGATAGAATGGTGGAAATCACTGCCACAGAACAGAATAAAGAAAAAAGGATGAAAAGAATTAAGGAGTCTCAGAGACATCTGGGACAATATTAAATGGACCAACATTGGAATTATAGGGGTCTCAGAAAAAGAAAAGAAAAATAAAGGGTATGAGAAGATATTTGAAGAGATTATAGTCAAAAACTTCCCTGACATGGGAAAGGAAATAGCCAACCAAGTCCAGGAAGTGCAGAGAGACCCATAGAGGATAAACTCTAGGAGAAACACACCAAGACACATATTAATCAAACTAACAAAAATTAAATTCAAAGAAAAAATATTGAAAGCACCAGAGGAAAAGCAATATATAACATATAAGGGAATCCCCATAAGGTTATCAGTTGATTTTTCAGAAGAAATAAGCAGGTCAGAAGGGAGTGTCAGGATTTATTTATAGTGATGAAAGGGAAAAACCTACAACCAAGATTGCTCTACCCAGCAAGTATCTCATTCAGCTTTGATGGAGAAATCAAAAGCTTTACAGACAAGCAAAAGCTAAGAGAATTCAGCACCACCAAACCAGTTTTACAACAAATGCTAAAGGAACTTCTCTAGGTGGAAAACACAAAGGAAGAAACAGAACCACAAAAACAAACCCAAAACAATTAAGGAAATGCTAATAGTAGCATACATATTGATAATTACCTTGAATGTAAATGGATTAAATGCTCCAAACAAAAGATACAGACTGTCTGAATGGATGCAAAAACAAGACCTTTATGTTTGCCGTCAACAAGAGACCTGTTTCAGACCTAGGGACACATACAGACTGAAAATGAGGAGATGGAAAAAGATGTTCCATGCAAATGGAAATCAAAAGAAAGCTGGAGTAGCAATACTCATATCACATAAAGCAGACTTTAAAATAAAGACTGTTAAAAGAGATAAGGAAGGACACTACATAACAATCAAGATGTCAATCCAAGAAGAATATATAACAATTGTAAATATATAGGAGCACTTTAATACATCAGGCAAATGCTAACAGCCATAAAAAGGGAAATTGACAGTAACACAATAATAGTGGGGGACTTTAACACCTCACTTACCAATGGATAGATCATCCCAGCAGAATATAATTAAGGAAACACTATGCTTAAATGAAACAATAGACCAGATAGATTTGACTGATATGTATGAGACAATCCACTCAAAAGCAGAGAATACACTTTCTTCTATAGTGCACATGGAACATTCACCAGGATAGATCACACCTCGGGTCACAAATCAAACCTTGGAAAAGTTAAGAAAATTAAAATCACATCCAGCATCATTTTGGACCACAACACTATGAAATTAGAAATCAATCACAGAAAAAAAAAAGCACACACATGGAGGCTAAACAGTGTGCTGCTAAGTAATCAAGAGATCAATGAAGAAATCAAACAGGAAATTAAAAAATACCTAGAAATAAATGACAACAAAAACATTATGACCCAAAACCTATGGGACACAACAAAAGCAGTTCTAATAGGGAAGTTTATAACAATTCAATCTCACCTCAAGAAACAAAATAAATCTCAAATAAACAACCTAACTTTATACGTAACACAACTAGATAATGAAGAACAAAGATAACCCAAAGTTAGTCAAAGGAATCATAAAGATCAGAACAGGAATACATGAAGTAGAAATGAAGAAAACAAAAGCAAAAATCAATAAAACTAAAAGTTTGTTCTTTGAGAAGATAAACAAAATTGATAACCATTTAGCCAGACTCATCAAGGAAAAAAAGGGAGAGGACTCAAATCAATAAAATAAGAAATAAAGAAGGAGAAATTAGAACTGACACTGCAGAAATCCAAAGGATCATAAGAGACTACTATGAGGAACAATATGCCACTAAAATATACACCCTGGAAGAAATGGACAAATTCTTGGAAAGTGACAACTTTCCAAAACTGAACCAGGAAGATTTAGGAAATATAAACAGACAAATCACAAGTAATGAAATTGAAACTGTAATTAAAAATCTTCCAACAAACAAAAGTCCACGACCAGATGGGTTTACAGGCAAACTCTATCAAACATTTAGAGGAGAGCTAAAAGCTATCCTTCTAAGATTCTCCCAAAAAATTGTAGAGGGAAGAACATTCCCAAACTCGTTCTACAATGCCATCATCACTCTGATACAAAAACCAGACAGAGATATCAGAAAAAAAGAAAATTACAGAAGAATATCACTGATGAACATAGGCACAAAAATCCTCAACAAAATACTAGCAAAGAAAATCCAAGAAGACATTAAAAGATCATACAACATGATCAAGTGGGATTCATCCCAGGAATGCAAGGATTCTTCAATATACGCAAACCAAATAATGTGATACACTATATTAACAAATTAAAGAATAAAAACTTTATGACCATCTCAATAGATGGTGAAAAACTTTTGAAAAAATTCAACACATTTATGATAAAAAAAACTCTCCAGAAAGTGGGCATAGAGGGAACCTACCTCAACATAATAAAGGGCATATACAACAAAGCCACAGCAAACACCATTCTCAATGGTGAAAAACTTAAAGCATTTCCTCTAAGACCCGGAACAAGACAAAGATGTCCACTTTTGCCACTCTTATTCAACGTAGCTGTGGAAATCCTAACCATGGCAATCAGAGAAGAAAAATAAATAAAAAGAATATGAATTGGAAAAGAAGAAATAAAACTGTCACTATTTTGATGACATGATACTATACATAGAAAACTCTAAACATGCCACCAGAAAACTACTAGAGCTAATCAGTGAATTTGGTAAAGTTGCAGGATACAAAATTAATGCAAAGAAATCTCTTGCATTCTTATACACTAACAATGAAGGATCAGAAAGACAATTTAAGGAAACAATCCCATTGACCATCACAACAATAAAATAGAATATCTAGTAATGAACCTACCTAAGGAGGCAAAAGACCTGTACTCAGAAAACTATAAAATACTGATGAAAGAAATCAAAGATGACATAAACTTATGGGGAAATATACCATGCTCTCAGATTGGAAGAATCAATATTGTGAAAATGACTATACTACCCAGAACAATCTACAGATTCAATGCAATCCCTATCTAATTACCAATGGCATTCTTCACAGAATTAGAACAAAAAATTTTAGACTTTTCATGGAAACATGAAAGACCCTAAATAGCCAAAGCAATCTTGAGAAAGAAAAATTGATCTCCAGCAACTGAGCTCCCCAACTTCAGACTATACTACAAAGCTTCAGTATGGTACTGGCACAAAACAGAAATATACTTCAATGTTACAGGATAGAAAGCCCAGAGATAAATCCACATGCTTATTGTCCCCTAATATATGACATGCTTCTTGTCCCCTAATATATGACAATAAGCATGTGGATATATGTCCCCTAATATATCCACATGCTTATTGTCCCCTAATATATTGTCCCCTAATATATGTCCCCTAATATATGACAAATGATGCAAGAATATACAATGGAGAAAAGACAGCCTCTTCAATAATTTGTGCTGGGAAAACTGGACAGCTACATGTAAATGGATGAAATTGGAACACTACCTAACACCATACACAAAAATAAACTCAAAATGTATTAAAGACCTAAATGTAAGACCAGACACTGCAAAACTCTTAAAGGAAAACAAAGGAAAAACACTATTTGACATAAACCTGAGCAAGATCTTTTTGACCCACTTCCTAGAGTAATGAAAATAAAAACAAAAATAAACAAATGGGATCCATGAAACTTAAAAGCTTTTGCACAGCAAAGGAAACCGTAAGCAAGACGTAAAGACAACCCTCAGAATGGGAGAAAGTATTTTCAAATGAAGCAATGGACAAAGAATTTATCTCTAAAATATACAAACAGCTCATGGAGCTCAATCACAAAAAAAACAAACAACCCAAGAAAAAATGGGCAGAAGATCTGAATAGATATTTCTCCAAGGAAGACATACAGATGGACAAGAGACACATGAAAACATGTTCAGCATCACTAATTATTAGAGAAATGCAAATGAAAACTGCAATGAGATATCACCTCATGCCAGTCAGAATGGCCATCATCAAAAAATCTACAAACAATAAATGCCAGAGATGATGCAGAGAAAAGGGAACCTCATGCACTGTTGGTGGAAATATAACTTGATACAGCCACTGTGGAGAACAGTATGGAGGTTCCTTAGAAAATGAAAAATAGACCTACCATATGACCCAGGAATCCCACTTCTGGGCATATAACCTGAAAAACCCTTAATTCAAAACTACACATGTACCCCAGTATTCATTGCAACACTATTTACAATAGCCAGGACATGGAAATAAGCTAAACGTCCATTGACAGATGAATGGATAAGATGTTGTACATATATACAATGTAATATTACTCAGCCTTAAAATCAAATAAAATTGTGGCATTAATAGAGATGTGGATAGACCTAGAGACTGTCATAGAGTGATGTATGTCAGAAAGAGAAAAGCAAATACCATATATTAATGCATATATGTGGAGTCTAGAAAGATGATACAGATGAACCTATTTCCAGGGCAGGAAGAGTGACGCAGGTGCAGATAACGGACATGTGGACCCTGGGGGAAAATGAAGGGTGGGATGATTTGGGAGATTAGTATTGACACATTTAAACTATTATGTGCAAAATAGATAGCTAGTGGGAATCTTCTGTATAGCACAGAGAGCTCATCTCGGTGCTCTGTGATGACCTAGATGGGTGGGAAGGGGTGTTGGGAGGGAGTTTCAAGAGGGAGGGAATATATATATATACATATAGCTGATTAAGGTCACTATACAGCAGAAACTAGTACAACATTGTAAAGCAAATTTACTCCAATTAAAAAAAAACATAGTGGGAGTCTGCGCGGGCGGAACCCAGGGCGCGCAGATCCGATAGTGCCTGGTTCAGGTTCTTCTCCCTGAGAATGGCGGCTTCCACAGTGTCCTGGGTTTCACCCCACTTATCTTGAGAAGGCTTCCGCACATCTTGGAAAAGGGCGTGGCTCCAGCACCGGTTTTGCATTTTCAAGAGACGCTGGGCGCCCTCGCGCTTTTCCTCGGCCAATTCCTGAAGAAAGTGTCCCACGCCATGCAGAGCCGCATCGTCGGGGTCAAAATAGGAGCCCAGAGAGAGATGTGGGCCATCACCACAGATCCAGAGCCTAAGGAGGAGGCCAGCATCCCTTGAAGAAGGATTGTGAAACACTGCCACAAGTATATACTGTCTGATATATTTGCTGGAGCAAGTCATCGTAACACCTGGATCTGAACTATTGCTCTGATACACCAGAAATACATCTACACGTGGAACAACTCCTACAGAACACCTACTCAAGGCTGGCAGAAGACCTCAGACCTCCCAAAAGGCAAGAAACTCCCCACGTACCTGGGTAGGGCAAAAGAAAAAAAAGAATAAACAGAGACAAAAGGATAGGGACGGCACCTGCACCAGTGGGAGGGAGCTGTGAAGGAGGAAAAGTTCCCACACACTAGGAAGCCCCTTCGCGGGCGGAGACTGCGGGAGGTGGAGGGGGGAGCTTCGGAGCCGCGGAGGAGTGCACAGCAACGGGTGCGGAGGGCAAAGCGGGGAGATTCCCGCACAGAGGATCGGTGCCGACCGGCACTCACCAGCCCGAGAGGCTTGTCTGCTCACCCGCCGGGGCGGGCGGGGCTGCGAGCTGAGGCTCTGAGGCCCGGGTTTCGGTTTCGGATGGAACGCAGGGAGAGGACTGGGGTTGGCGGCTTGAACATAGCCTGAAGGGGTTAGTGCACCACAGCTAGCCGGGAGGGAGTCCGGGGAAAAGTCTGCACCTGCCGAAGAGGCAAGAGACTTTTTCTTCCCTCTTTGTTTCCTGGTGCGTGAGGAGAGGGGTTTAAGAACGCTGCTTAAAGGAACTCCAGAGACGGGCGCGAGCCGCGGCTAAAAGCGCGAACCCCAGAGACGGGCGGGAGACGTTAAGGCTGCTGCTGCCGCCACCAAGGGGCCTGTGTGCGAGCACAGGTCACTCTCCACACCCCTCTTCCGCGGAGCCTGTGCAGCCCGCCACTGCCACGTTCCCGGGATCCAGGGACAACTTCCCCGGGGGAACACACAGCGGGCCTCAGGCTGGTGCAAAGTCACGCCGGACTTTGCTACCCCAGGCCCGCCCCGCATTCCATGCCCCTCCCTCCCCGCCGGCCTCAGTACGCCAGAACCCCCGAATCAGCGGCTCCTTTAACCCCGTCCTGTCTGAGCAAAAAACAGACGCCCTCCAGTGACCTACACGCAGAGGCAGGACCAAATCCAAAGCTGAGCCCCTGTGAGCTGTGAGAACAAAGAAGAGAAAGGGAAATCTCTCCCAGCAGCCTCAGAAGCAGCGGATTAAAGCTCCACAATCAACTTGATATACCTTGCATCTGTGGAATACATGAATAGACAACCAATCATCCCAAATTAAGGAAGTGGACTTTAGGAGCAAGATCTATGATTTTTTTCCCTATTCCTCTTTTTGTGAATGTGTATGTGTATGCTTCTGTGTGAGATTTTGTCTGTATAGTCTTGCTTCCACCATTTGTCCTAGGGTTCTATCCGTCCATGGTTTTTTCTTAAAATTTTTTTCTTAATAATCAATTTTAATTTTAATAAAGTTATTATACTTTACCTTCGTCCTTTCTTTCATTCTTTCTTTCTTTCCTTCCTTCCTTCCCTCCTTTAGACAACGAATCATCCCAAATTGAGGAGGTGGTCTCTGACAGCAAGATTTATGATTTTTCCCCCTTTACCTCTTTTAGTGAGGGTGTATGTGTATGCTTCTGTGTAAGATTTTGTCTGTATAGCTTTGCTTCCAACATTTGTCCTAAGGTTCTATCCGTCCCTTTTATTTTTTTTCTAAATACGAATTTTTTAATTCAATAACTTTATTATACTTTATTTTATTTTTACTGTATCTTCTTTCTTTCTGTTTTTCCTTCTTTCCCTCCTTCCTTCCTTCCTCCCTCCCTCCCTCCCTCCTTTCTTTCCTTCTTGCATTCTTTCCTTCTTCGCTTCTTTCTTTCTTTCTTTCTTTCTTCCTTCCTTCCTTCCTTCCTTCCCTCCTTTCCTTCTTTCTTTCCTCATACTTCTACTAATTCCCTCTACTTTTTCTCCCTTTTATTCTGAGCCGTGTGGATGAAAGGCTCTTGGTGCTCCAGCCAGGAGTCAGGGCTCTGCCTCTGAGGTAGGAGAGCCAACTTCAGGACACTGGTCCACAAGAGACCTCCCAGCTCCACATAATATCAAATGGCGAAAATCTCCCAGAGACCTCCATCTTAACACCAGCACCCAGCTTCACTCAACGACCAGCAAGCCACAGTGCTGGACAACCTATGCCAAACAACTAGCAAAACAGGAACACAACCCCACCCATTAGCAGAGAGGCTGCCTAAAATCATAATAAGGCCACAGACACCCCAAAACACACCACCAAACATGAACCTGCCCACTAGAGAGACAAGATCCAGCCTCATCCACCACAACACAGGCACTAGTCTCCACCACCAGGAAGCCTACACAACCCACTGAACCAACCTTAGCCACTGGGGACAGACATCAAAAACAGCGGGAACTACGAACCTGCAGTCTGCAAAAAGGAGACCCCAAACACAGTAAGATAAGCAAAATGAGAAGACAGAAAAACACACAGCAGATGAAGGAGCAAGATAAAAATGTGCCAGACCTAACAAATGAAGAGGAAATAGCCAGTCTACCTGAAAAAGAATTCAGAATAATGATGTTAAGGATGATCCAAAATCTTGGAAATAGAATGGACAAAATGCAAGAATCAGTTAACAAGGACCTAGAAGAAATAAAAATGAAACAAGCAATGATGAACAACACAATAAATGAAATTAAAAGTACTCTAGATGGGATCAATAGCAGAATAACTGAGGCAGAAGAACGGATAAGTGACCTGGAAGATAAAATAGTGGAAATAACTACTGCAGAGCAGAATAAAGAAAAAAGAATGAAAAGAACTGAGGACAGTCTCAGAGACCTCTGGGACAACATTAAAGGCACCAACATTCGAATTATAGGGGTTCCAGAAGAAGAAGACAAAAAGAAAGGTACTGAGAAAATATTTGAAGAGATTATAGTTGAAAACTTCCCTAATATGGGAAAGGAAATAGTTAATCAAGTCCAGGAAGCACAGAGAGTCCCATACAGGATAAATACAAGGAGAAATACGCCAAGACACATATTAATCAAACTATCAAAAATTAAATACAAAGAAAGCATATTAAAAGCAGCAAGGGAAAAACAACAAATAACACATAAGGGAATCCCCATAAGGTTAACAGCTGATCTCTCAGCAGAAACCCTACAAGCCAGAAGGGAGTGGCAGGACATACTGAAAGTGATGAAGGAGAAAAACCTGCAGCCAAGACTACTCTACCCAGCAAGGATCTCATTCAGATTTGACGGAGAAATTAAAACCTGTACAGACAAGCAAAAGCTGAGAGAGTTCAGCACCACCAAACCAGCTTTACAGCAAATGCTTAAGGATCTTCTCTAGGCAAGAAACACAAGAGAAGGAAAAGACCTATAATAATGAACCCAAAACAATTTAGAAAATGGGAATAGGACATACATATCGATAATTACCTTAAATGTAAATGGACTAAATGCTCCCACCAAAAGACACAGATTAGCTGAATGGATACAAAAACAAGACCCTTATATATGCTGTCTACAAGAGACCCACTTCAGACCTAGAGACACATACAGACTGAAAGTAAGGGGATGGAAAAAGATATTCCATGCAAATGGAAACCAAAAGAAAGCTGGAGTAGCAATTCTCATATCAGACAAAATAGACTTTAAAATAAGGACTATTAAAAGAGACAAAGAAGGACACTACACAATGCTCAAGGGATCGATCCAAGAAGAAGATATAACAATTATAATTATTTATGCACCCAACATAGGAGCACCTCAATACATAAGGCAAATACTAACAGCCATAAAAGGGGAAATTGACAGTAACACATTCATAGTAGGGGACTTGAACACCCCACTTTCACCCATGGACAGATCATCCAAAATGAAAATAAATAAGGAAACACAAGCTTTAAATGATACATTAAACAAGATGGACTTAATTGATATTTATAGGACACTCCATCCAAAAACAACAGAATACACATTTTTGTCAAGTGCTCATGGAACATTCTCCAGGATAGATCATATCTTAGGTCACAAATCAAGCCTTGGTAAATTTAAGAAAATTGAAATTGTATCAACTATCTTTTCTGACCACAATGCCATGAGACTAGATATCAACTACAGGAAAAGATCTGTAAAAAATACAAACACATGGAAGCTAAACAATACACTACTTAATAATGAAGTGATCACTGAAGAAATCAAAGAGGAAATAAAAAAATACCTAGAAACAAATGACAATGGAGACACAACGACCCAAAACCTGTGGGATGCAGCAAAAGCAGTTCTAAGGGGGAATTTATAGCCTTATAAGCCCACCTTAAGAAGCAGGAAACATCTCGAATAAACAACCTAACCTTGCACCTCAAGCAATTAGAGAAAGAAGAACAAAAAAACCCCAAAGCTAGCAGAAGGAAAGAAATCATAAAAATCAGATCAGAAATAAATGAAAAAGAAATGAAGGAAACAATAGCAAAGATCAATAAAACCAAAAGCTGGTTCTTTGAGAAGATAAACAAAATAGATAAACCATTAGCCAGACTCATCAAGAAAAAAAGGGAGAAGACTCAAATCAATAGAATTAGAAATGAAAAAGAGAGGTAACAACTGACACTGCAGAAATAAAAGAGATCATGAGAGATTACTGCAAGCAACTCTATGCCAATAAAATGGACAATCTGGAAGAAATGGACAAATTCTTAGAAATGCACAACCTGCCAAGACTGAATCAGGAAGAAATAGAAAATATGAACAGGCCAATCACAAGCACTGAAATTGAAACTGTGATTAAAACTCTTCCAACAAACAAAATCCCAGGACCAGATGGCTTCACAGGCGAATTCTATCAAACATTTAGAGAAGAGCTAACACCTGTCCTTCTCAAACTCTTCCAAAATATAGCAGAGGGAGGAACACTCCCAAACTCCTTCTATGAGGCCACCATCACCTTGATACCAAAACCAGACAAGGATGTCACAAAGAAAGAAAACTACAGGCCAATATCACTGATGAACATAGATGCAAAAATCCTCAACAAAATACTATCAAACAGAATCCAACAGCACATTAAAAGGATCATACACCATGATCAAGTGGGGTTTATTCCAGGAATGAAAGGCTTCTTCAATATACGCAAATCTATCAATGTGATAAACCATATTAACAAATTGAAGGAGAAAAACCATATGATAATCTCAATAGATGCAGAGAAAGCTTTTGACAAAATTCAACACCCATTTATGATAAAAACCCTGCAGAAAGTAGGCATAGAGGGAACTTTCCTCAACATAATAAAGGCCATATATGACAAGCCCACAGCAAACATCATCCTCAATGGTGAAAAACTGAAAGCATTTCCACTAAGATAAGGAGCAAGACAAGTTTGCCCACTCTCATCAGTCTTATTCAACATAGTTTTGGAAGTTTTAGCCACAGTAATCAGAGAAGAAAAGGAATCCAAATCGGAAAAGAAGAAGTAAAGCTGTCACTGTTTGCAGATGACATGATCCTATACATAGAGAATCCTAAAGATGCTACCAGGAAACTACTAGAGCTAACCAATGAATTTGGTAAAGTGGCAGGATACAAAATTAATGCACAGAAATCTCTGGCATTCCTATATACTAATGATGAAAAATCTGAAAGTGACATCAAGAAAACACTCCCATTTACCATTGCAACAAAAAGAATAAAATATCTAGGAATAAACCTACCTAAGGAGACAAAAGACCTGTATGCAGAAAATTATAAGACACTGATGAAAGAAATTAAAGATGATAAATAGATGGAGAGATATACCATGTTCTTGGATTGGAAGAATCAACATTGTGAAAATGACTCTACTCGCCAAGGCAATCTATAGATTCAGTGCAATCCCTATCAAACTACTACTGGCATTTTTCACAGAATTAGAACAAAAAATTTCACAATTTGTATGGAAACACAAAAGACCCTGAATAGCCAAAGCAATCTTGAGAATGAAAGAAGGAACTGGAGGAATCAGGCTCCCTGACTTCAGACTATACTACAAAGCTACAGTTATCAAGATGGTATGGTACTGGCACAAAAACAGAAAGATAGATCAATGGAACAGGATAGAAAGCCCAGAGATAAACCCATGCACATATGGACACCTTATCTTTGATAAAGGTGGCAGGAATGTACAGTGGAGAAAGGACAGCCTCTTCAATAAGTGGTGCTGGGAAAACTGGACAGGTACATGTAAAAGTATGAGATTAGATCACTCCCTAACACCATACACAAAAATAAGCTCAAAATGGATTAAAGACCTAAATGTAAGGCCAGAAACTATCAAACTCTTAGAGGAAAACATAGGCAGAACACTCTATGACATAAATCACAGCAAGATCCTTTCTGACCCACTTCCTAGAGTAATGGAAATAAAAACAAAAATAAACAAATGGGACTTAATGAAACTTCAAAGCTTTTGCACAGCAAAGGAAACCATAAACAAGACCAAAAGACAACCCTCAGAATGGGAGAAAATATTTGCAAATGAAGCAACCGACGAAGGATTAATCTCCAAAATTTACAAGCAGCTCATGCAGCTCAATAACAAAAAAACAAACAACCCAATCCAAAAATGGGCAGAAGACCTAAATAGACATTTCTCCAAAGAAGATATACAGACTGCCAACAAACACATGAAAGAATGCTCAACATCATTAATCATTAGAGAAATGCAAATCAAAACTACAATGAGATATCATCTCACACCAGTCAGAATGGCCATCATCAAAAAATCTAGAAACAATAAATGCTGGAGAGGGTGTGGAGAAAAGGGAACCCTCTTGCACTGCTGGTGGGAATGTGAATTGGTTCAGCCACTATGGAGAACAGTATGGAGGTTCCTTAAAAAACTACAAATAGAACTACCATATGACCGAGCAATCCCACTACTGGGCATATACCCTGAGAAAACCGAAATTCAAAAAGAGTCATGTACCAAAATGTTCATTGTAGCTCTATTTACAATAGCCCGGAGATGGAAACAACCTAAGTGCCCATCATCGGATGAATGGATAAAGAAGATGTGGCACATATATACAATGGAATATTACTCAGCCATAAAAAGAAACGAAATTGAGCTATTTGTAATGAAGTGGATAGGCCTAGAGTCTGTCATACAGAGTGAAGTAAGTCAGAAAGAAAAAGACAAATACTGTATGCTAACACATATATATGGAATTTAAGAAAAAAAATGTCATGAAGAACGTAGGGGTAAGGGAGGAATAAAGACGCAGACCTCCTAGAGAACGGACTTGAGGTTATGGGGAGGGGGAAGGGTGAGCTGTGACAGGGCGAGAGAGAGTCATGGGCATATACACACTAACAAACGTAGTAAGGTAGATAGCTAGTGGGAAGCAGCCGCATGGCACAGGGATATTGGCTCGGTGCTTTGTGACAGCCTGGAGGGGTGGGATAGGGAGGGTGGGAGGGAGGGAGACGCAAGAGGGAAGACATATGGGAACATATGTTTATGTATGACTGATTCACTTTGTTATAAAGCAGAAACTAACACACAATTGTAAAGCAATTATACCCCAATAAAGATGTTAAAAAAATAACATATAACAATTGTAAAATTATAAAAATATATACTCCTAACATGGGGCAACTAAATGCATAAAGCATATATGTATAAAGAAACATAAGGAAATAATTAACAGTAACACAGTAAGAATAGGAGAGTTTCACACACCACTGACATCAACAGAAAGATCATTCACACAGAAGATCAATGACCTTACCTTAAATGATAGATTAGAGCAGAAGGTTAGATATAGATATAGAGATATATATTTATCACAGACAAAAAGCAGCAGAATGCACATTCTTTTCAAGTACACATGGAATATTCTCCAGGATAGATCACATGCTAAGCCATAAAACAATCTCAGTGAATTTTAGATGATTAAAATCATAGCAAGCACCCTTTCAGATCACAACAATATGAAATTAGAAATAAACTACAAGAAAAACTACAAAAAACACAAACACGTAAAGACTAAATAATATGCTGCTAAACAATCAATAATTCACTGAAAAAATCAAAGAGTAAATTAAAAGAAAATACCTGACAGAAATGAACACAAGATCTGGAATCTCTGGGAATTATCAGAGACAGTTCTAAGAGAGAAGTTTATAGTGATAAGAGTTTACCTCAGGAAAGAAGAAGAATCTCAAATAAGCAATCTAACCTCATGTCTAAAGGAACTAGAAGAAGCTTGCAAGCAATGTATCTGATAAGGAATTAATATACAAAATATTCAAAAAACTCATATAACTCAACATCAAAAAAATCAAACAACCATTTACAAAATGTCAGAGGACCTAAATAGACATTTTTTCAAAGAAGACATACAGATGGCCAACAGGCACATGAAAAGGTGTGCAACATCACTAATCTTCAGGGAAATGCAAACAAAACCAAAATGAGTAACCACCTCATATCTCTCAGAATGCTTGTCATCAAAAAGAGTACAAATAAGTGTTGGCAAGGATGTGGGGAAAAGGGAAACCTTGTGTGTTGCTAGTTGAATTGAAAATTGGTGCAGCCAAAATGAAAATCTTATGGAGGTTACTCAAAAAATTAAAAATAGATCTGCCATATGATCCAGAAATTTCAATTCTGGGTATTTACCTGAATAAAACAAAATCACTCATTTGAAAATGTGTATGCCCCCAAATTTTCATTACAGCTTTATTTAGAATAGCCAAGATATGGAAGAAAATTGTGTCCATCAATATATGAATGAATAAAAAGATGTGGGATCATATATACAAAGGACCATTACTCATCCATAAAAAAGAAATATTGCCATTTGTGAAAACATGAATGGATCTAGAGTGTATTATGGTAAGTGAAATATGTCAGACAAAGACATATACTGCATGATCTCACTTATATGTGGACTCTAAAAACAAACAAAAATGAAAACAGACTTATAGATACAGAGAACAAATGGTTGTTTGTCATAAGGGAGGTGAGTTAGGAGTGTCAGCCAAATAGATAAAGGGGACTAAGATGTATATGTATGCATATATAAATATATAAATGTAGATATTTTTTTCACATTCTCTCATTATATGTTATTACAAGATATTGAGTATAGTACCATGTGCTATATAGTGGGTCCTTGTTGGTTATCTATTTTGTATGTATTAATTTGTATGTATTAATCCCAAACTCCTAATTAATCCCTCCCCCTTTCCCCCTGGTAACCATAAGTTTGTTTTCTATGTGTGTGAGTCTATTCATGTTTTATAAATAAGTTTATTTGTATCACTTTTTTTTTGGATTCCACATATAAATGATATATATTATATTTATCTTTCACTGTCTGGCTTACTTCATCAGTATGATAAACTCTAGGTCCATCCATGTTGCTGAATTATTTCATTCTTTTTTTATGGCTGAGTAATATTCCATTGTCTATATATAGCACATCATTTTTACCCATTAATCTGTTGGTGGATATTTAGGTTGCTTCCATGTCTGGGCTATTGTATATAGTGATGCAATGAATATTGGGTTGCATGTAGCTTTTCTAATTATGGTTTTCTCCAAATATATGCCCAGGAGTGTGATTGCAGGATCATATTATAGCTCTATTTTTAGTTTTTAAAGGACTCTCCATGCTGTTCTCCATAGTGGCTGCATCAATTTACATTTCCACTAACAGTGTAGGAGTGTTCCTTTTTTTCCACAACCTCTCAAGCATTTATTATTTGTAGACATCTTTACCTTAAAATGCATAATATTTTAATAACAAAACTGATCGATTTAATTTACATTTAAACAAGTTACAAAGCACTAATTCCAAGGATTTAAACTTCTGTTTTATCTATTATTCTTGTCATTCTTTTAAAAAGCATTATGAAAAATGAAGTTATACATAATTAGACTAGTGTTAATAAAATAAATCCCCTTATCACCTAGTATTTTTTAATTGAAGTATAGTTGATTTACAATGTTGTGTTAATTTCTGCTGTACAGCAAAGTGACTCAGTTAAACACATATATACATTTTTTAAATATTCTTTCTCATTATGGTTTATCCCAGGATATTGAATATAGTTCCCTCTGCTATGCAGTAGGAACTTGTTGTTTATCCAGTCTATATGTAATAGTTTGCATCTCAACCACAAATCTGTTCTCTATGTCTGTGAATAAGTTTCTCTTTCATAGATGTGTTCATTTGTGCTATATTTTAGATTCTACATATAAGTGATATCATATGATATTTGTCTTTCTCTTTCTGATTTACTTCACTTAGTATGATAATCTCTAGTTGCATCTATGTTGCTGCACATGTCATTCTTTCATTCTTTTTATGCTGAGTAGTATTCTGTTGTATATATGTACCACATCTTTATCTGTTCATCTGTCGAAGGACATTTAGGTTGTTTTCATGTCCTGGTTATTTTGAATAGTGCTGCTATGAACATAGGGGTGCATGTATCTCTTTGAATTATAGTTCTGTCCAGGTATATGCCCAAGAGTGATATTGCTGGTATATATGGTAGTTCTATTTTTAGATTTCTGAGGAACCTCCATACTGTTCTCAATAGTGACTGCACCAACTTGCATTCCCTTCTAAAGTGTAGGAGAGTTCCCTTTTCTCCACACCCTCTGCAGCATTTGTTATTTGTAGACATTTTGATGTTGACCATTCTGACTGGAGTGAGGAGATACCTCATTGAAAGTTTAATTTGCATTTATATAATAATTAGTGATATTGAGTATTTTTTCAAGTGCCTTTTGCCAATCTGTGTGTCTTCTTTGGTGAAATGTCTTTTCATATCTCCTGCCTATTTTTTTGATTGGGTGGTGTTTTTTTGATATTGAGCTGCTTGAGCTCTTTGTATATTTTGGAGATTAATCAGTTTTTAGTGCATCATTTTCAAATATACTCTCCCATTCTGTAGGGTTTTTTTTGTTTGTTTGTTTATGTTTGTTTATGGTTTCCTTTTCTGTGGAACAGCTTTTAAGTTTGATTAGGTCTCAATTGTTTATTTTGGAGATGGGTTGATAAAGATATTGCTGCAATTTATGTCAAAGAGTGTTCTGCCTCTGTTTTCCTCTAAGAGTTTTATATTCCCCAGCCTTACATTTAGGGCTTTAATCCATTTTGAGTTGATTTTTGTGTAGGGTATTAGAGAATGTTCTAATTTTATTCTTTTTTTTTGACCATGCCACACAGCTTGTGGGATATTGGTTCCCATACCCAGGGATCAAATGCAGGCCCTCAGCAATTAAAGTGTAGTGTCCTAACCGCTGGACTGCCAAGGAATTCCCTCTAATGTCATTTTTTCATATATAGCTGTCCAGTTTTCTCAGCACCGCTTATTGAAGAGACTGTCTTCACTCCATTGTATATTCCTGCCTCCTCTGTGGTAGGTTAATTGACCATAGGTGCATGGGTTTATTTATGGGCTTTCTAACCTGTTCCATTGATCTATATATCTGTTTTGTGTGTGTACCATACTGTTTTGATGATTGTAGCTTTGTAGTACAGTCTGAAGTCAGAGAGCCTGATTCCTCCAGCTCTGTTTTTCTTTCCCAAATCACTTTGGCTATTTGGGGTCTTTTGTGTTTCCATACAAATTTCTTTTTTGTTTTCTTCTAGTTTTGTGGAAAATGCTATTGGTAATTTGATAAGAATTGCATTGAATCTGTAGACTGTTTTGTGTAGTATAGTCATTTTGAAAATATTGATTCTTCCAATCCAAGAACACAGTATATTTCCATCTCTTTGTGTCATCTTTCATTTCTTTAATCAGCATCTCATAGTTTTATGAATATAGGTCTTTTGCCTCTTTTAGGTAGGCTTATTCCTAGGTATTTTATTCTTTTTGATGTGATCATAAGTGACATTGTTTCCTTAATTTATCTTTCTAACATTTCATTGTTATTATACAAAAATGCAAGAAACTTCTGTGTATTAATTTTGTACCCTACAAATTTACTAAAGTTATCAATTAGCTCTGGTAGTTTTCTGGTAATATTTTAGGATTCTTTATGTATAGTATCATGTCATCTGCAAAACTGACAATCTTACTTCTTCTTTTCCAACTTTGATTCTTTTATTTATTTCTCTACTCTAATTTCTGTAGCTAAGACTTCCAAGACTATGTTGAATAAAAGTGGCAAGAGTGGGCATCCTTACCTTGGTCTTGATCTTAGAGGTAATGCTTTCAGATTTTCATCTTTGAGTATGATGTTAGTTGTGGGTTTATCATATATGGCCTTATTATGTTGAGGTAGGTTTCCTCTATGCCCACTTTCTGGACATCCTAAATAGATGTTGAAATTTATCAACAGCTTTTCCTGCATTTATTGAGATATTATTTTTTTATTATTCAATTTGTTAAAGTGGTGTATCACACTGATTGTTTGTAGATATTGAAAAATCCTTGCTTCCCTGGGATAAATCTCACTTGATCATCATGTGTGATCCTTTTAATGTATTGTTAGATTCAGATTGCTAATATTTTGTTGAGGATTTTTGCATCAATTCTCATCAGTGATATTGGCCTGTAATTTTTATTTTCTTTTGGTTTCTTGGTTTGGTTTTGGTATCGGGGTGATGGCCTCATAAAGTGAGTTTGGGAGTGTTCCTTCCTTGGTAAATTTTTGGAATAGTTTCACAGAATAGGTGTTAACTCTTCTCTAAATGTTTGGTAGAATGCCCCTCCGAAGCCATCGGGTTCTGAACTTTTGTTTGTTGGGAGTTGATTAATCACATATTCAATTTCAATATTTGTAATTATTCTATTCATATTTTCTATTTCTTCCTGTTTCAGTTTTGGGAGATTGTACCTTTCTAAGATTTTGTCCATTTCTTCTAGGTTGTCCATTTTATTGCATATCATTGCTCGCAGTATTCTCTTATGCTCCTTTGTGTTTCTGTGGTGTCAGTTGTAACTTCTCCTTTTACATTTCTGATTTTACTGATTTGTGTCCTCTCTCTTTTTTTCTTGATGAGTTTGCCTAAACATTTATCAATTTTATTTATCTTTTCAAAGAATAATCTTTTCATTTTGTAGATCTTTTCTATTTTTTTCTTTTTGTCTCTATTTCATTTTTTTCTGATCTGGTCTTTACAATTTCTTTCCTTTCTACTAACTTTGGGTTTTGTTTGTTCTTTCTCTAGCTGCTTTAGGTGTAACATTAGGTTGTTTATTTGAGATTTTTCTTATTCCCTGAGGTAAGATCATATTGCTATAAACTTCTCACTAAGAACTGATTTGATGTATCTTATTGGTTTTGGATCATCATATTTTTCTTTTCATTTGTATCTAGGTATTTTTTGATTTTCTCTTTGACTTCTTCAGTGATCCATTGGTTGTTTCATAGCATGTATTTTAGCCTCCACATGTTTGTGAATTTTGATATATATATATATATATATATATATATATATATATATATTTCTTGTAGTAGATTTCTAATCTCATAGTGTTATGGTAAAAAAAATGTTTGATAAGATTTCAATTTTCTTACATTTACCAAGGCTTGCTGTGTGGCCCAGCATATGATCTATCCTGGAGAATGTTCCAAGTACACTTGAAAAGAATGTGGGGTTTTTTGCTGCTTTTGGATGGGAGGCTCTATAAATATAAATTAAGTCCATCTGGTCTACTGTGGCATTTAAGGCCTGTGTTTCCTTATTGATATTCTGTCTGGATGATCTCTCCATTGATTTAAGTTGGGTGTCCAAGTCCCCCACTATTATTGTGTTATGGTCTATTCCTCCTTTTATGTCTGCTAACTTTTGCCGTATGTATTGACGTGCTCCTATGTCAAGTGCATCTATCTATCTATCTATCTATCTATCTATCTATATTATATCTTATTTTATTGATCCCTTGATTATTATGTAGTGTCCTATTTTGTGTGTTGTATCAGTCTTTATTTTAATGTCTATCTTGTCTGAGTATTGCTACTGCAGCTTTCTTTTGATTTTCATTTGCATGGAATACCTTTTTCCATCCCCTCACTTTTAGTCTGTATGTGGTTCTAGATTGGAAGTGGGCCTCTTCTAGATAGCATATATATAGGTCTTGTTTTTGTATCCATTCAGCCAGTCTATGTCTTTTGGTTGGAGCATTTATTCCGTTTACATTTACATTAATCACCCATATGTATGTTCTCATTGTTATCTTGTTAGTTGTTCTGAATTTTTTTTGTAGGTCTTTTTTACTTCCCTTCCTCTTTTGTTTGCTTCTTTTGTGATTTGATGACTATCTTTAGTGTTGTGTTTGGATTCATTTTGCTTATTTGTGTGTATATCTAATATAGAGTTTTGGTATGTGGTTATCATGAGGTTTTGATATAGCAACATACATATATATATATTTACACATGATTGTTTAAGTTGCCGGTCTCTTAATTTCAAATTCATTTCTAATATCTTGCATATTACTCTCCTGCTCTCACAATTATTTGTTTAGTTATCATATTTGCATGTGGGTGATTTTCTACGTTTACTGCATGTTTGCCTTTACTGGTGAGATTTATCATTTTGTAATTTTCTTGTTTCTATTTGTGGCCTTTTCTTTTCCTCCTAGAGAAGTTCCTTTAGCATTTGTTGTAAAGCTGGTCTGATGGTGCTGAATTCTCTTAGGTTTTGCTTGTCTGTCAAGATTTTGATTTCTCAGTCAAATCTGAATGAGAGCATTGCTGTGTAGCATATTCTTGTTTGTAGGATTTTCCCTTTTATCACTTTAAATATGTCATGCCACTCCCTTCTGACCTGGAGAATTTTTGCTGAAAAACCAGCTGATAATCTTATGGTGGTTCCCTTGTGTGTTATTTGTTGTTTTTCTCTCATTGCTTTTAATATTTTCTCTTTTTAAATTTTTGTCAATTTGGTTGTGTCAAATTGTGTTTCTCCTTGGGTTTACCCTCTATGGTACACTCTGTGCTTCCTGTACTTGGGTGATTGCTTCCTTTGCTTGTTAGGGTTTGTTTTCAGCTATTATCTCTTGAAATATCTCCTCAGGCCCATTCTGTCTCTCTTCACATTCTTGGCCCCTATAATGTGAATACTGTTGCATTTTGTATTGTCCCAGAGATCTCAAATTATCCTCTTTTCTTTTCAGTCTTTTTCTTTACTCTGTTCTGCAGCAGTGATTTCCACCACTCTGTCTTCCAGCTCACTTTTCTATTCTTCTTTATCATTTATTCCACTATTGATTCCTTTAGTTTATTTTCTATTTCAGCAATTTTTTCATTTCAGTTCAAACTTTATTTTTTTCTAATTCTTTGTTAAAAACTACTTGTTATTTCTTGCTCTGTGCATCCGTTATTTTCCGAAGTTCTTGGATCATCTTTATGATCATTACTCTTAACACTTTCTCAGGTAGATTCCCTATTTCCATATCACGTAGCTGTTCTCTGGGGTTCTATCTTGTTCCTTCATGTTGAACATATTCCTCTGCCATCTCATTTTGTCTAAACTTCTATTTGTATTTTTATGTGTGTGTAAGGTTAGTTATATTTCTTGACCTTGGATATGTGGCCTGCTGTAAGTGATGTCTTATGTGTCCAGTGCACTCCCCTCTCCTCACCCAAAGGCCAGGGACCTGCTGGTCCTAGGATAGGTTCTGACCTGTGTTTGAGGACTCAGATCCACAGGCTGTGGGACTGTATATTTCTTGCTTCCATGTCAGCCCCCTTGTGAATGAAGCTGGTCTAGAGGCTCGCACAAGCTTCCTGGTTGCAGGGGCTGTTGTATGCCCACTGTTTGGTGGAGTTGGGTCTTGGCCTTCTGGTAAGCAGGACTGTGTCAAGGGTTCTGTCTACTAGTGGTTGTGGTCACAGGAAGTCTTTAGGCAGCCTGTATGTTGATGGGTGATGTTGTGTGCGTGCCCAGTTGGTTGTTTGGCCTGAGGCAATCCAGCACTGGAGCCTACAGGCTGTTGGGTTGTCAGGTCTTGGTGCTAATGACCCAAGCAAGATGTCAGTCTTCAAATGAGTACTCCTGTATACTTTTGCCACTAGCTCTATGTCCAAGAGATAGACACAGCTGCCCCTGCCTCCTCAGGAAGCCCTCCAAGACCAGAAGATGGTTCTGGCCAGGCTCCTATGAAGTTGGTGCTTTTCTCAAGGGTTCTAGTGCACTTGAGAACTTGTGTGCATTCTCCAAGAGTGGAGTCTCTTTTTCCCTCACTCCTGTGGAGCTTCCATGATCAAGACCCGCTGGTCTTCAAAGCCAAATGCTCAGGGGGCTCATCTTCCCAATGTCAGACTCCCAGGCTGGGGAGTCTGAGGCAGTGCTCAGAACTCTCACTTCTGTGGGAAAACTTCTGTGATATAATAATTCTAGAGTTTGTGGGTTGCCCATCCAGGTGGTATGGGTTTTGAGTATATTGCAAGTTCACACATCCTACTGTCTCTTTGTGATTTCTTCTTTGTCTTTGAATGTAGAATATCTATTTTAGTAGGCACCAGGCTTTTTTAATGATGGTCCTCCAGCAGTTAGTTTTGATTTTGGTGTTCTTGTGGGATGCAATGAGCTCAAGGTCTTCTACTCCACCATCTTGTCTTCTTTCTTGGCCCAGAATCTTCATTTTAACAAGATTTCCAGGAGGGTCTGGAAACTGATTACATAAGTGTGTATTTTTATATCTTATGAACTATTCTTTCAGAAGAGATGAGAGAATATCCCAGAACACAAGCATCTATTTTCTCAGACATGACCACAGGCGAAAACAACTCCTTCCTGTCTGAGAATGAAGCTGGTCAAATTAGTGCTGCCATCAGATCTTTTCAACCTGTTACTCTGGACTGTGGTGCCTTGGGCCACCAGGTCCATTAACAAAGACCCTCAGGGTGTGTGGTCTCAGTCCCCAGCATGATCTGGGGAAGGCTGCAGGCACCAGAGAAGGAGTGAAGAGACCAAACTAGGTGAGAAGGAGGAAGAATAGGAGCTGGTCAAAAGTATTTCAGTAACTTTGTATGGGGACAGATAATAACTATATGTATCATGGTGATCATTTCCTAATGTATGCAAGTGCCATATCATTATGTCATAGACCTGAAACTAACATAATACTGTACATCAACTATATTTCAATAGACATTTTCATAGAGTTAATAAATAGAGAACATGTACAAAAGAGATCCAGTACATGCATAACTGAGTGAAGACAGGATTTACTGGTATGTACTATGAGCCTAGCACTAAAATATTATTATTCAAGTGATGAAATCAAAGCTCAGTTAAACCTCTCGTCTAAGGTTGTACCACCAATTCTTGTCATAGACAAGGGTAAAACGCATGGCTATTTGGTTTCAAACTTCATGATCTTTTCTCTGTTCCACACTGCCTTCTATATTTAGAAGGGGTACACAAGCCTTAGTAGCTCACCTGGCCAGAAGATAATTGGCTCAGGTTGTTTTGATCTGCCTGGAGAAAGAATAAAGGTAACGACAGAAAAGTGAGGATAATCAAAGAAGGCCAGGTTTTGCTACCAGTCTCATTTTAGCTTTCCTCCTGAGTGCAAATGTAACTGATATGAATAGTCCTCTCTCTCCTAAATGTCAAACTAGTCTCTTGACACAACCCACAATGTGTGTGTAGCATTGAGATTTCCATAACTGCTCCCAAAGAACATTTGAAAAGGATGGATTTTGTAAATAGAGAAGTTTGCTAATTTTTTTTGTCTTTGCAACTTCTTACAGTATAAATTTCTTAAGACTATTCAAAACTGTCTGCATATATTTAGACATAGTTTATTAATTCATGCTAATATAACACAAATTAGGTATTTATGGCATTTAACTGAAACTTACTTACTAACCCTTTCTACCCAAAAGAAATGGTGAGCATTCCAGGTAATGCTACTGTTTGGAAATTCAAATTCTTCATTTCCAATAACCATAGCATTCCCCTTTTGTGACCCCGTTCCCTGCCTGCCTGCTGATGCTTCCATTTAACTTCTCAGTCACAAAGGAAATTAGCAATAGATAAAGGGATGTGTATTAGATCATTTGCACTTAAATGCCTCTTTCTTCTATTTGTAATCAGAACTGAAAAGAACCAAAAGGGAAAGAATAAGTGGGCAGCTATGAGAGCATTTCTTTTTGAAATAAATATGCTGAGATATGTCTATTAATGTTGCTTTACAATACCTATTCTTTCCAAATGAGGGAATTCTTCTTTTCTCCAAAAGGAAAAAACATCCCTTTATTGCTATTCTTAGGCTCTTGGAAACTCTGAGATAACCTAGGTTATCTGACAAGATAACCTAAGATCTGGAGAAATATTTGAGATGAGATAAGAGGTTAAAAATACAGACAAACCACCATGGGCATCGTGTGTACAAGTTTTGTTTTGTTTTGTTTTGTTTTGTTTTTTCTCCACACAGCCACCCATTCCCTTTAACATCACACAGTGTTTTACAGTTATTAACTGCTTTACAAAGCACTATTATATGTATTAATTTATTTAATCCTAAAATACACTTTAGTAAATATGGATTTATATTATTACCTTGACACAACAAAAAAATATGTTATTTTAATATTCTCTGAGAGAGAATGTTCCTCCCTCATATAGAATTGTGTTTACTTAGTAAAATACCATGACACCAGGTTTACTGGTAGAGAGTGAAACTTTAAAGAGAAATATGGAAAAATAATGAATTTGTTTTCTTGAAATATTAACCGTAGTTTGGGGTAAGGGCAAAAGAGATGGAAGGATTCAGTGAAGACAGAGTTGAAAATGGGTAATAAGGTTAAAGGTTGAGCCTGAAAGAAATACAAAATGTCCCGTGAGAGAAATTGCTATGACTGTAATGAGCAAAGATTTGGTAAAAATGTGAATATATTTAATTTAAATTTAAGTTGCTTGCTACACTTCAACAAATATGCTTCATGCTCAAACAGCTTGTGTAAGTTCATTTTCAGGAGCAAAGGAATTAATGTAAAGTCTAACATTAGAGCACATTGCACAGAAAAGGGACAACACACTTAGAAAACTGAGATGCTCTGTAAATTGAACATATTCAGCAGAATCAAGAATTCAGAGGCAGGGATGAGTAAGAGAAACATAAGAACAATGAGAGTACCTGGAGCTATGGAAAAAATGATGGAGCCCCTGTATGAAATGTGAGTCAATGTGAGCTAAATTCAAAGGAATCATTGACTACAGCTTTTATATATGAGAAAATTTAGGCAATGAGTTTATCAATATGTCTAAAATTACACAAGGAGTAAGAGTTGGTACTCTTACATGAATCCAGGTCTTTCTGGTTTGATATTTCTTATTGCATCATACTAGAGTCTTCCACATAACAGAGTGATTAAGTACACCATCTTAAAAAAACTTGTGACTTCTTATTCATTTGCTAGTTTCTTGTTTGGATATTTGATCAGAAAATACCAAACATGATGAGAAAAACTGAAAAATTCAGAAAACAATTCTAATGGCAGATTAAATTAAAACAACTTGAAAACAAAAAAGGTTTAACACAAGCTGTGGTGGCTAAAATTATATCAGACTTTAATACAAACTCTATAATAAAAGACAAGGTTAGTACATAATGATAAAGAGGTCAATCCAACAAAAGGATGTAACATTTATAACCATGTATTCACCCAACATTGGAGAACCAAAATGTACAAAACATATATTAACAGACCTATAAGGGAGAAATAGACAGCAATACAATAATAATAAGGGATGTTAATACCTCACTTTTATTAATGGATAGACCATCCATATAGAACATTAAAAAAGTAGGACTTAAATGACATGTTAGACCAGATAGACTTGAAAGACATATGTAAAACATTACATTTCAAAGCAACAAAATACACATTTGTCTCACGTGAACACAGACCATTCTCCAGGAGAGACATAGCCCACATAACAAGTTTTAATAAATTTAAGAAAATGAAATCATATCAAGAATTTTTTTCTAACCACACTTAAACGAAGCTAGAGAATCAATTACAAGAAGAAAACTGGAAAATTCACAAATATGTGATATAAAACAACATGCTAATAAACAACCAATGGGTCAAATAATAAATGAAAAGAAAAAAAATTTAAATAACTTGAGACAAATCAAAATGGAAATGAAAAATACCAAAACTTATGGGATACAGCATAAATAATTCTAAGAGGGAAGTTCATAGTGATAAGTGCCTCTATTAAGAATAAACACAAATCTCAAAAAATTGACCTAAATTTACACCTCAAGAAACTAGAAAAATATCAAATGAAGCCTAAAATTAGTAGATGGAAAGAAATAACAGAGATCAGAAGAGAAATAAATGAAATAAAGATTAAAAAGACAACAGAAATGATAAATGAAACAAAAAGCTCTTTTCTCTTTGAAAAGATAAACAGCATAGATTAGATTTTAGCTATACTCACTAAGACAAAAAAGAGAGAGGGCTCAAATAAATAAAATCAGAAATAAATGAAATAAATTACAGTTGATACCACAGAAATACAAAGAATCATGAGAATACTATGAAGAATGAATTGGAAAATCCAGAAGAAATGGATAAATTACTAGTTACCCAGAATCCAACAAGACAGAGTCATGAAAATAGAAAATGAAAATAGACTGAATACTGGTAAGGAGACTAAATCAGTAATCAAAAAATTCTAAACAAACAGAAGTCAAGGACCAGATGGTTTCACTGGTGAATTGTACCAAATATTTAAAGAATAATTAATACTGATCCTTCTCAAAGCCTTCCAAAGAATCAAGGAGGAGAAAACACCTCCAAATTAATTTTACATGGTCAGCATTACTCTGAAGCCAAAACCAGTCAAGGACACCACAAGAAAACTAGAAACCAATATCCCTAATGAAAATAGAGGAAAACATCATCAAGAAAATATTAGCAAACTTAATCCAACAATGCATTTACAGGATCATACACTGTGGTGAAGGGGGATTTATGCCAGGGATCCAAGGATGGCTCAAAATGCACAAATCAATTAACATAATACAGCACATTAACAAAATGAAGGATAAAATTCATGTAATCATGTCAGCACATGCAGGTAAAGCATTTGACAAAATTCAATGTCCATTTATGATAAAAACTCTTAAAAATTGAGTATAGAAATAACATATGTCAACATAATAAAGGTCATATATGACAAGCCCACAGCTACCATCAGACTCAACAGTGAAAAGCTGAATGTTTTTCTTCTAAGATCTGGAACAAGACAAGGATGCTTGCTCTTGCCATTTTTATTCAAAATAGTACTGGAAGTCCTAGCCAGCCAGAGTAATAAGGCAAAAAAATAAATAAGTAAATAAAAAGAAAGAAGGAAAACTTATACAAATTGGAAAAGAAATAAAAGTGTCACCACTTGCAAATGACATGATATTATATAAAAATAACCCTAAAGTTTCCATCAAAAACAGTCAGAATATTAAACACATTCAGAAAATTGCAGGATACCAAATTAATATTTAAAAAAAATCATTTGTGTTTCTATACACTAATAAGAAGCCATCTGATAGAGAAACTAAGAAAACAATTCCATTTCCAATTGCATCAAAAAGAATAAGAAACTAAGGAATAAATCAAAACAAGGAGATGAAAACTGCACACAGAAAACTATAAAATATTGATGAAAGAAATTGAAGAAAACATCAAAAAATGGAAAAATATTCTGTGCTCATGGATTGGAAAAATTAATATTGTTAAAGTGTTTGTACTATCCAAAGCCATCTACAGATTCAATGCAATCCCTACCTAAATTCCAATGGCATTTTTTGCAGAGATAGAATAAACAATTTAAAATTTGTATGGAATTGCCAAGACACCAAATAACCAAAGCAATCTTTAAAAAGAATAACAGAGCAGGAGGCATCATACTCCTTGATTTCAAGCTATTACAAAGCTATATTAATCAAACAGTATGGTATTGACATAAAAATATATGCATAGATCAATGGAAAAGAATAGAAATCTCAGAAATCCACATATATGGTGAATTAATATACAACAAAGGAACAAAGAACATACAATAAAGAAAGGACAGTCCCTCCAATAAATGGTGTTGTGAAAACTGGGCATCCACATGACAAGGAATAAAACTGGACCAATATCTTATACCATATACAAAAAATAACTCAAAAGCAATGAAAAGCTTGAAGGTAAGGCCTGAGATCACAAATCTTCAAAACGAAAAGATAGCTGATAAGCTTCTTGATGTCAATCTTGGGCATGATATTTTGAACTTGACACCAAAAGCAAAGGCAACATAAACAAAAGTAAACAAATTGGACTATATCAAACTAAAAAGCTTTTGCACAACAAAGGAAACCATCAACAAAATGAAAAGAGATCCTATCAAATATGAGAATATATTTGAAAATCATATATAAGCAAAATATACGAAGAACCCATACAACTCAATAAGAAAAAAAACAAGGAAACAAATAAATTGATTAAAAATTGGCAGAGAGAGTGGATAGGCCCATGAGCCGTGGCCATTAAGCCTATGCATCCAGAGCCTGTGCTCCGCAATGGGAGAGGCCACAACAGTGAGAGGCCTGCGTACAGAAAAAAAAAAAAATTGGCAGAGGACCTGAATAGACATTTATCCACAGAAGACATACAGTTGGTCAGTAGGTATATGAAATGTTGCTCAACATAAATAATCATCTGGGAAATGAAAATCAAAACCATAATATGACATCATCTCATAACTGTTAAAATATCTATTAAAAATAACAAGTGTTGGAGAGAATGTGGGGAAACAGTAACAACCCTTGTGCACTGTTGGTAGGAACTTAAACTGGTACAGCACCTACGGAAAACAGTATGGAGGTTCCTCAAAAATTCAAATTATATTCAATAAATACCATATGATTCAGTAATTCCACTCCTGGGTTTATCCAAAGGAAAGAAAACACTAATTCAAAAACATATCTGCAAAGCCATGTTTATTGCAACATTTTTACAATAGGCAAGACATAGAAGCAACCCAAGTGTCCATCAAAGAATGAATGTATATATATATATATATATATATATATATATATATATATATATATATATATATATATAATTCTATCTACCATAATAAAGTAAGAAATCTTGCTCTTAGTGAGAATATGGATGATCCTTGAGGGTGTTATACTAAATGAAATAAGTCAGACAGAGAAAGACAAATACCATATGATCTCAGTTATATGTGGAATATAAAAGTAAATGAAATAAGAGCAAAAATAGACAAATGGGACCTAATTAAACTTAAAACTTTTGTGTAGCAAGGGAAACCATCAATGAAATGAAAAGACGACCTATTGAATGGGAGAAAATATTTGCAATAAGGAATTAATATCCAACATATATAAACAGCTCATGCAAGTTAAAATCGAAAAGAACCAAACAACTTCATTAAAAAATGAGCAGAAGAACTGAAGATAAATTTTTCCAAAGAGGCAATGCAGATGGCTGACAGGCATGTGAAAAGATGCTCAATATTACTAATCATTGGGGAAATGCAAGTCAAAACCACAATTAGACATCACCTCACACCTGTCAGAATTGCTATCATCAAAAAGAACACAAAAAACAAATGTTGGTGAAGATGTGGAGAAAAGGGAAGACTATTGGTGGTAATGTAAATTGGTGTAGCCACTGTGGAAAACAGTATGGAGGTTTCTCAAAAAACTAAAAATAGAACTAACATATGACCCAACAACTCCACTCCTGAATATATATCAGAAAAAAAACCCACTAATTAAAAAAGATACATGCACCCCAATGTTCATAGCAGCATTATTTACAATTGCCAAGATATAGAAGCAACCTAAGTGTCCATCAACTGCTGAATGGATAAAGAAGATGTGAGAAATATATATATATATATATATCACATCCACACACACTGGAATACTACTCTGCCATAAAAAAGAATGAAATGTTGCCATTTGCAGCAACATGGATGGACTTTGAAGGCATTATGCAAAGTGTAATAAGTCAGACAGAGGAAGACGAATGCTATATGATATCACTTATAAGTGGGAATCTAGAAAATACAACAAAGTAGTGAATAATATGAAAAAGAAGCAGATTCACAAATATAAAGCACAAACTAGTGGTTACCAGTGGAGAGAGGGAAGAGAGGCAATATAGGGGTAGGGAAGTGGAAGGTACACAATATTAGTTGTATATAGGGTAAAATGATTGTACAGCACTGGGAATATAGCCAGTTTTCTAACTGTAAATGTACAGTTTTCTAACTGTAAATGTACAGTTTTCTACTGTAAATGTAGTTTAACCTTTAATAATTGTAGTAGAAAATATGAATACAGATATAGAAAGCAGATTGGTGGCTGCCAGAGGTAAGGGTGATGGGTGGGAGAAATAGTTAAAGGTGGCCAAAAGGTACACATTTCTAGTTACAAAATAAGTAAGCCATGGTTATGTAATGTGCAGCATGGTGAATATAGTTAATAATATTTAATTGTATATTTGAAAGTTGCTAAGAGTGTGAAATTTAAACATTCTCATCACATAGGAAAAAAAGAATTACAAGTGGGCGTGGTGATGGATGTTAACTAGACTTATTGCAGCAGTCATTTTGCAATAGATACCAATATCAAACCATTGCATTGTATACCTGAAACTAATATAATTTTATATGTTGATTATATCTAGTTTGAAATATTCTAAAATATACTATTTACTATTCTCTTAAAAATCAAATATTTAAATGGTAAAAATATGTCTAGATTTTACTCTATTATTATTTGTATTACCAAATAATGTAGAAGGTGCCTTTCTTACAAATTTTGTAGTGGTACAAACATACTTCAAAAAGAAAAAAATAGCAGGAAATTAACAAACCAAAAATCCTCTAAAGATTTACTGTGGCACTTCTTCATGTGATTGAAGCATATGGAGTAGTATACGAAGATGTGAAAGAAATTATATAAAAAATTTGCTCTTCAAAATAAGTATCACATTAGTACTTGATCTTCAGTCAAGTACTTCATTTGTTTGTTCTCTCTGGACAAATTCTGTCTTCCTCTATTTCTTCCGCCTCTTATTTGTAAAGAATATTTTTTGGTTGACTTTGGAACAACATATTAATTAGCTACACTCAGTTCTTACCAGAGTTTTTCAGTGATTTGTTTGGTTTATATTTTCTTATAAATGAGGATTAAACAATCTTTAGAAAACTTTAATTGTGAAATATATTGAGAGTTAGCATTCCTATTTTATAAACAAAATAGAAAGATGGAGAAGTCATTTGTTTGCTATCACTCAGAAAATTTGTGATTGATGGAATAGAGAATCAACTTGTTTCAGTTCTACATTTATTTTTAAAGAATTTATTTTCCAAAGCCCACTGGCAATAATGAAAAACTAAATAATTATCTAACAAATAAATTTACTTTGGAAATCTACAGCTATAAAATAAATTACTTATAAATTAATCAAATAAACTAGTCCTTATGATCCAATGATTGTTGGAATAATCACAATTTGTTTGCTGTTAGAACAAACCCAAGAATCCTTAATAACATTCAAGATTTATTCATCTTAATACCAAGCATGGAAAAGATAATTGAAATGAACAAGGAAGAGAAAGGAAAGAAGAAGAAGATAATAATAAAGAAGAGAAATTTTCTTGGTGGTCCAGTGGTTAAGACTTTACCTTCCAATGCAGGGGATGTGGGTTTGATCCTGGTCGGGGAGCTAACATTCCCACATGCCTCACAGCCAAAAAACTAAAATATACAACAGAAGCAATGTTGTAACAAATTCAATGCAGACTTTAAAAATGGTCAACCTCAAAAAAATTCTTTAAAAAATCCTGAAAAACATTATAATGAAGTAAAATATTTTCCTGTGACCAAAATGGAGTAATAATGGTATTTTTAGAAAAAGACTCTCCAGGGCTTCCCTGGTGACACAGTGGTTGAGGGTCCACCTGCCGATGCAGGGGACACAGGTTCGTGCCCCAGTCCGGGATGATCCCACATGCCACAGAGTGGCTAGGCCCATGAGCCATGGCCTCTGAGCCTGTGCGTCCAGAGCCTATGCTCCACAATGGGAGAGGCCACAACAGTGAGAGGCCCACATAACGCAAAAAAAAAAAAAATACTTCTACATGTGGAACAACTCCTACAGAACACCTACTGAAAGCTGGCAGAAGACCTCAGACTTCCCAAAAGGCAAGAAACTCTCAATATACCTGGGTAGGGCAAAAGGGAAAAGAAAAAAAAAAGAGACAAAAGAATACGGACAGGACCTGCACCTCTGAGAGGGAGGTGTCATGGAGGAAAAGTTTCCACACACTAGGAAGACCCTTCACTGGTGGAGACAGTGGGTGGCTGCAGGGGAAGCTTCAGAGCCACAGAGGAAAGTGCAGCAACAGGGTTGTGGAGGGCAAAGCAGAGAGATTCCTGCACAGAGGATCAGTGCCAACCAGCAATCACCAGCCTAAAGGATTGGATTCTCACCCGCTGGGGTGGGTGCGAGCTGGGAGCTGAGGCTTAGGCTTTGGAGGTCAGATCCCAGGGAGAGGACTGGAGTTGGCCACGTGAACACAGCCTGAAGAGGGCTAGTGTACCACAGCTAGCTAGAAGGGAGTCCAGGAAAAAGTCTGGAATTGCCAAAGAGGCAAGAGACCATTGTTTTGACATGTGCGAGGAGAGGGGACACAGAGCACCACCTAAACGTGCTCAGAGATGGGAGCAAGCCCTGGCTATCAACGCAGACACAAGAGATGGGCATGAGACACTAAGGGTGCTGCTGCAGCCACCAAGAAGCCTGTGTGCAAGCACAGGTCACTATCCAAACCTCCCCTCCCGGGAGCTTGTGCAGCCCACCACTTCCAGGGTTCCGTAATCCAGGGACAATTTCCCTGGGAGAATACAGAGCATGCCTCAGGCTGTTGCAACGTCGTGCCAGCCTCTGCCACTGCAGGCTTGCCCCACATTCTGTACCCCTCCATCTCCCTGACCTGAGTGAGCCAGAGCCACCAAATCAGCTGCTACTTTAACCCCATCCTCTCTGGGCAGGGAAAAGTGCTCTCAGGTGGCCTACAAGCAGAGTCAGGTCCAAATCCAAAGTTGCACACCAGGAGCTAGGCAAACAAAGAAGAGAAAGGGCAATTTCTCACAGCAGCCTCGGAAGCAGTGGATTAAATATCCACAACAGCTTGATCTACTCTGTATCTGTGGAATACCTGAATAAACAATGAATCATCCCAAAATTGTGGCAGTGGACTTTGGGAAAAACTTTAGACTTGGGATTTGCTTTCTGTATCTAATTTGTTTCTGGTTTAAGTTTATCTTAGTTTAGTATTGACAGCTTACTATGATTGGTAGATTTGTTTATTGATTTGGTTCTTCTTTTCCTTTTTTCTTTTTATTCATATATATATATATATATTTTCCCTTTTTCTCTTTTCCTGAGTGTGAATGTATATGCTTCTTTGTATGATTTTGTCTGTATAACTTTGCTTTTACCATTTGTCCTAGGGATCTGTCTGTTATTTATTTATATATTTTTGTATAGTTTTTGGAATTGTTATCATTGTTGGATTTTTTTTTTTGGTTTGGTTTCTCTCTTCTTTCTTACTTTTTGTAATTACATTTTTATTTTTAATAATTTTTAAAATAACTTTATTTTATTTTGTTTATTATTTTTCTTTCTTTCTTTTTTTCTCCCTTTTCTTCTGAGCCGTGTGGCTGACAGGGTCTTGCTGCTCCAGCTGGGTGTCAGACCTGAATCTCTTAGGTGGGAGAGCTGAGTTCAGGACATTGGTGAATCAGAGACATCCCAGCCCCATGTAATATCAAACGGGGAAAGCTCTCCCAGAGATTTCCACCTCAAAGCTAAGACCCAGCTCCACTCAACGACCAGCAAGTGACAGTGCTCGACACCCTTTGCCAAACAACCAGCAAGGCAGGAAAACAATACCACCCATTAGCAGAGAGGCTGCCTAAAACCATAATGAGGTAGTAAAACCCCCAAAACATACCATCAGATGTGGTCCTGCCCACCAGAAAGACAAGATCCAGACTCAACCACCAGAGAACATGAACCAGTTTCCTCAAAGAGGAAGCCTACACAACCAGCTGAACCAACCTTATGCACTGGGGGAAGACACCAAAAACAATGAGAACTATGAACCAGCAGCCTGTGAAAAGGAGAACCCAGACACAGTAAGTTAAACAATATAGGAAGACAGAGAAACATACCGCAGATGAGGGCACAAGGTAAAAATCCAGCAGACCAAACAAATGAAGAAAAAGGCAGTCTACCTGAAAAATAATTCAGAGTAATGATAGAAAAGATGATCCAAAATCTTGGAAATAGAATGGAGGAAATACAAGAAATTTTAACAAAAACCAAGAAGAATGAAAGAGCAAACAAACAATGATGAAAAATACAACAAAATTAAAAATTCTCTAGATGAATAGCAGAAAAACTGAAGCAGAAGAACGGATAAGTGACCTAGAAGGTAAAAGAGTGGAAATAACTACCACAGAGCAGAATAAAGAAAAAAGAATGAAAAGAATTGAGGACAGTCTCAGAGCCCTCAAGGACAACATTAAATGCACATACATTCGAATTATAGGGGTTCCAGAAGAAGAGAAAAAGAAAGGGAGTGAAAAAATATTTGAAGAGTTGAAAATATTTATGAATATTTATATTTGAAACTACTTATATTTGAAAATTTTGAAAGTATTTATAGTTGAAAATGTCCCTAATATGGGAAAGAAAATAGTCAAATAAGTCTAGGAAGTTCAGAGAGTCCCATACAGAATAAATCCAAGGAGAAACATTCCTGGACACATATTAATCAAACTGTTAAAAATTAAATACAAAGAAAAAATATTAAAAGCAGCAAAGGAAAAGCACCAAATTACCTACAAGGGAATCCCCATAAGGAAAAGAGCTGATTTCTTAGCAGAAACTCTGCAAGCCAGGAGGAAGTGGCAGGACATGTTTAAAGTGATGAATGGGAAAACCTGCGACCAAGATTACTCGACCAAGCAAGGATCTTGTTCAGATTCAACAGAGAAATTAAAACATTTACAGTAAAGCAAAAGCTAAGATAATTCAGCACCACCAAACCAGCTTTACAACAAATGCTAAAGGAACTTCTCTAGGCAAGAAACACAAGAGAATGAAAAGGCATACAATCAAAACAATTAAGAAAATGGTAATAGGAACATACACATTGATAAATACCTTAAATGTAAATGGATTAAACGTTCCAACCAAAAGATGTAGACTGGCTGAATGGATACAAAAAAGAAAAAGACCAGTATATATGCTGTCTACAAGAGACCCACTTCAGACCTAGGGACACACAGAGACTGAAATTGAGGGGATGGAAAAAGTTATTCCATGCAAAATGAAATCAAAAGAAAGCTGGAGCAGCAATTCTCTTATCAAACAAAATAGACTTTAAAATAAAGCCTATTACAAGAGACAAGGGAGGACAATACATAATTATCAGGGCATCAATCCAAGAACAAGATATAAAAATTGTAAATATTTATGCAGTCAACATAGGAGCACCTCAATACATAAGGCAAATGCTACAAAGCACAAAAACGGAAATTGACAGTAATGCAATCATAGTACGGGCCTTTAGCAACCCACTTTCACCAATGGACAGATCATCCAAAATGAAAATAAATAAGGAAACACAAGCTTTAAATAAAACATCAAACAAGATGGACTGAATTGATATTTAAAGGGCATTACATCCAAAACTATAGAATACATTTTCTTCTCAAGTGCTCATGGCACATTCTCCAGGATAGATCATTATCTCGGTAAAAAACTAAGCCCTGGTAAATTTAAGAAAATTGAAATTGTATCAAGTATCTTTACCAACCACAATGCTATGAGACTAGATATCAATTACAGGGAAAAAAAAGTAAAAATTACAAACACATGGAGGCTAAACAGTACACTACTAAATAATCACGAGATCACTAAACAAATCAGAGAAGAAATCAAAATATACCTAGAAACAAATGACAATGAAATCACGATGACACAAAACCTATGGCATGCAGCAAAAGCAGCTCTAAGAGGGAAGTTTATAGCAATACAATCCAACCTCAAGAAAAAGGAAAAGTCTCAAATAAATAGCCTAACCTTAAACGTAAAGCAATTAGAGAAGAAAGAACAACAACAACAACAACAAAAAAAAACCCAAAGGTAGTATAAGAAAAGAAATCATAAAGATCAGATAAGAAATAAATGGAAAATAAATGAAGAAAATGATAGCAAAGATCAATAAAACTAAAAGCTGGTCCTTTGAGAAGATGAACAAAATTGATAAACCATTAGCCAGACTCATCAAGAAAAAAAGGAAGAAGGCCCAAATCAACAGAATTAGAAATGAAAAAGGAGAAGTAACAACTGTCATTGCAGAAATACAAAGGATCATGAGAGATGACTACAAGCAACTCTATGCCAATAAAATGGACAACCTGGAAAAAATGGAAAAGTTCTTAGAAAAGCACAACCTTCTGAGACTGAACCAGGAAGAAATAGAAAATATAAACAGACCAATCACAAACACTTTAATTGAAACTGTAATTAAAATGCTTCCAACAAACAAAAGCCCAGGGCCAGATCGGTTCACAGGTGAATTCTTTCAAACATTTAGAGAAGAACTAATGCCTATCCTTCTGAAACTATTCCAAAATATACCAGAGAGAGAAACACTCACAATCTCATTCTAAGAGACCACCATCACCCTGTTACCCAAACCAGACAAATATGTCACAAAGAAGGGAAACTACAGGGCAATATCACATATGAACATAGATGCAAAAATCCTCAACAATATACTAGCAAAGAGAATCAAACAACACATTAAAAGGGTAATACACCATGATCAACTGACGTTTATCCCAGGAATGCAAGGATACTTCAATATATGCAAATAAATCAATGTAATAAACCATATTAACAAATTGAAGGAGGAAAACAATATGATCATCTCAATAGATGCAGGAAAATCTTTCAACAAAATTCAACACCCATTTATGAAAAAACCCTCCAGAAAGTGGGCATAGAGGGAACTTACCTCAATATAATAAAGGCAATATATGACAAACTCACAGCCAACATCGTACTCAGTGGTAAAAAACTGAAACCTTTTCCATTAAGATCAGGAACAAGACCGGGGTGCCTACTCTCACCTCTATTATTCAACATAGTTTTGGAAGTTTTAGACACAGCAATCAGAGAAGAAAAAGAACTAAAATGAATCCAAATTGGAAAAGAAGAAGTAAAACAGTCACTGTTTGCAGATGACATGACAATATACATAGAGAATCCTGAAGATGCTACCAAAAAACTTAGAGAGCTAATCAATGAATTTGGTAAAGTAGTAGGATTCAAAATTAATACCCAGAAATCTCTTGCATTCCTTTAGACCAGTGATGAAAAATCTGAAAGTGAAATTAAGGAAACACTCCCATTTACCACTGCAACAGAAAGAATAATATACCTAGGAAGAAACCTACCTAAGGAGACAAAAACCTGTATGCAGAAAACTGTAAGACACTGATGAAATAATTAAAGATGATACAAACAGATGGAGAGATATATTATGTTCTTGGAATGGCAGAATCAGTACTGTGAAAATTACTCTACTACTCAAGCATTTTACACATTCAATATAATCCCTATCAAACTACCAATGGCATTTTTCACAAAACTAGAACAAAGAATTTCACAATATGTATGGAAACACCAAAAACCCTGAATAGCCAAGCAATCTCTAGAAAGATAAATGGAGCTGGAAGAATCAGGCTCCCTTACTTCAAACTATATTAGAAAGCTACAGAAATCAAGACAGTATGGTACTGGCAATAAAAATAGACATATAGATCAATGTAACAAGATAGAAAGCCCAGAGAAAAACCCACACACATATGGTCAAGTTATCCTTGATAAAGAAGGCAAGAATACACATGGAGAAATGACTCCCTTTTCAGTAAGTGGTGCTGGGGAAAATGGACAACTACATGTAAAAGAATGAAATTAGAACACTCCCTAACACCATACACAAAAATAAACTTAAAATAGATTACAGACTTATATGTAAGGCCAGATACTTTAAAACCCTTAGAGGAAAACATAGGCAGAATGCTCTGTGACACAAACCACAGCAAGATCCTTTTTGATCCACCTCCTAGAGAAATTGAAATAAAAACAAAAATAAACAAATGGGACATAATAAAACTCAAATGCTTTTGCACAGCAAAGGAAACCATGAAGAAGATAAAAAGACAACACTCAGAATGGGAGAAAATATTAGCAAATGAAGCAACTGACAAAGGATTAATCTCCAAAATATATAAGCAGCTCATGCAGCTCAATACCAAAAAGAAAACGAACAACCCAATACACAAATAGTTACAAGACCTAAACAGACATTTCTCCAAAGAAGATATACAGATTGCCAACAAACACATGAAAGGATGCTCAACATCAATAATCATTAGAGAAATACAAACCAAAACTACAATGAAGTATCATCTCACATAGGTCAGAATGGCCATCATCAAAAAATCTACAAATAATAAATGCTGGAGAGGGTGGGGAGAAAATGGAATCCTCTTGCACTGTGGGTGGGAATGTAAATTGATATAGCCACTATGGAGAACAGTATGGAGGTTCCTTAAAAAACTAAAAATAGAACTAGCATATGACCCACCAATCCCAGTACTGGGCATATACCTTTAGAAAACCATTATTCAAAAGGAGACATGTACCACAACGTTCACTGCAGTTCTATTTACAATAGCCAGGACTTGGAAGCTACCTAAGTGTCCATCAACAGATGAATTGATAAAGAAGCTGTGGCACATATATACAATGGAATATTACTCAGCCATAAAAGGAAACGAAATTGTGTTATTTGTAGTGAGGTGGATGGGCCTGGAGTCTGTCATACAGAGTGAAGTAAGTCGGAAAGAGAAAAACAAATATGTATGCTAACACATACATATGGAATCTCAAAAAAGATGGTTCTGAAGAACCTAGTGTCAGGACAGGAATAAAGATGCAGATGTAGGAAATGGACTTGAGGACACATGATGGGGGAAGGGTAAGCTGGGACGAAGTGAGAGCGTGGCATGGACTTATATATACTACCATATGTAAAACAGATAGCTAGTGGGAAGCAGCTGCGTAACACAGGGAGGTCAGCTCGGTGCTTTGTGACCACCTACAGGTGTGGGATAGGGAGTGTGTGAGTGAGATGCAAGAGGGAGGAGATATGGTGATATATGTGTATGTATAGCTGATTTGCTTTGTTATAAAGCAGAAAGTAACACACCATTGTAAAGCAATTATACTGCAATAATGAAGTGAAAAAAACCCAAAAACTCAGGATGTCAGAATCCTGTATTTTATGAGGTCAGTAAGAGATGAGTGTAGTTTAAAAGGCGCACAAAGGAACAATATTTATGGTATATATGTCTTGGTCATTGTCCTATGGCTATTCTTGTAGGTTGACCACCTGTAATAAAAATATAACATGATGATAAAAAAGAAAAGAAGTTTAAAGAAAGCTATAAACTCATACCTTGAAGAAAACTCAAGTTCTTGGGGATTGTGACATATATTTAGTTTTATATGTCAACATGGCTAGCCTATAGTACTCAGTTATTTAATCAAAAACTCATCTATGTTTAGCTATGAAGATATTTTGTAGTAAACTATCACTTTAAGTAAAGGAGATTACATTGGATAATGCAGACGGGCCAAATCCACTCGGTTGAAAGGCCTTAAGAATGAACACAGAGGTTTCCCAAGGAAGAAATTCTGCCTCAAGTCTGCAGCATCAACTCCTGTCTGAGTTTTCATGCAACCATCCAGGCACACAAATTACAGGCTTGCCAGTCTTTTCAATTACATGAACCAATTCCATGAAATTATTCTCTCTCAGTCTCTGTCTCTCTGTCTCTTTCTCTCTCTCTATATGTATGCCCAGTAAATATCCTACATATATCCAACATATATTATAATTGTTATATATATTGTGCGTGTGTGTGTATATATATATATATATATATATATATATATATATACACACACACACACCTTATTGTTTTTGTTACTGTAGAGAACTCTGAGTGATTGATATAGTGTGTTATAAACAAAATTTGAAAGTTCTGGGTTGGTCTACACACTAATACTTAAGGTAGTAACTATGCTATTGTTTAGATCAAATGGATCAATTGGGTGTGTAAAGAGTTGCTAAAGTGCAAGGAATTGTAGTCACACAAATAGGTGTCAGACTTGAGAAGTCATCTTAGCCTGAAACTTTGGTTGAATTGTAGTTAACTTGTTGTCCTTGTGAAGCACTGGCTACAGTAATAAACCAACCCTCAAATCTCAGTGTCTTAATAAAAGAATTTATTTCTTTCTCACATTAGATGAGGAGGCTCTATAGTTCCACTCCCCTTCAAACTTTGCTTCTGACATTTTCGTTTCATCTCATGGCTTCATCCATTTTGAATGCAATAATCTCCCTTTATCTGTTAAGCATACATTCCAAGATCCTCAGTGATTGCCTGAAATTGGCATATATATATATATATATATATATATACACACACATATGTATATGACATATATATATATATATATATATATAATTTTTTTTTCTAGATGGTGCTAACAGATACTTAGCTTACACAGCATAGATACCCGGGACAAAAGGATGATTCATGTCCCTGGAGGAACAGAATGGGACAGCAGGGTGGGATTTATTTATGCTACTCAGAACAGTATGCAATTTAAAGTCAATGAAGTGTTTATTTATGGAATTTTCCATTTAATATTTTTGAACTACTGTTGACTACATGTAACTGAAAACATAGAAAGTAAAATTTCTAATAAGGGGAGACAAGTGTATGGCCTGGAACATTTTGATGGAAGGAATTTTCACATCTTGATGCATGGGGAAATCATTCGGGCTCATACTTGGTGTGGCATGAATGTTATGCTAAGTAAAACTGTCTTATAGCATGTCAAACATGCATTGTACATCTGCTTTAACTCTTAAAGAGAAGAATGCATTTAAAAATCAAAATGGAGTAACTATCAATTTACATATGGAGAACAGTATGGAGGTTCCTTAAAAAACTAAAATTAGAACTACCATATGACCAAGCAATCCCACTACTGGGCATATACCTGGAGAAAACCATAATTCAAAAAAAGTCATGTACCACAATGTTCATTACAGCTTTATTTATAATAGCCAGGACATGGAAACAACCTAAGTGTCCATCGACAGATGAATGGATAAAGAAGGTGTGACACATATATACAATGGAATATTACTCAGCCATAAAAGGAAACAAAATTGAGTTATTTGTAGTGAGGTGGATGGACCTAGAGTCTGTCATACAGAGTGAAATAAGTCAAAAAGAGAAAAACAAATACCATATGCTAACACATATATATGGAATCTAAAAAAAAAAAAAAAGGTTCTGAAGAACCTAGGTCAGGACAGGAATAAAGACGCAGACGTAGAGAATAGATTTGAGGACATGGGGAGGGGGAAGGGTAGGCTGGGACGAAATGAAAGAGTGGCATGGACATATGTACACTACCAAATGTAAAATAGGTAGTGAGAAGCCACCACATAGCACAGGGAGGTCAGTCATCTCGGGGCTTTGTGACCACCTAGAGGGGTCGATAGGGAGGGTGGGAGGGAGATGCAAGAGGGAGGAGATATGGGGATATATGTATATGTATAGCTGATTCACTTTGTTATAAAGCAGAAACCAACACACCATTGTAAAGCAATTATATTCCAGTGAAGTAAGTCAGAAAGAGAAAGACAAATACTGTATGCTAACACATATATATGGAATTTAAGAAAAAACATGTCATGAAGAACCTAGGGGTAAGACAGGAATAAAGTCACATACCTACTAGAGAATGGACTTGAGGCTATGGGGAGGGGGAAGGGTAAGCTGTGACAAAGCAAGAGAGAGGCATGGACATATATACACTACCAAACGTAAGGTAGATAGCTAGTGGGAAACAGCTGCATAGCACAGGGAGATCAGCTCGGTGCTTTGTGACCGCCTGGAGGGGTGGGATAGGGAGGGTGGGAGGGAGGGAGACGCAAGAGGGAAGAGATATGGGAACATATGTATATGTATAACTGATTCACTTTGTTATAAAGCAGAAACTAACACACCATTGTAAAGCAATTATACTCCAATAAAGATGTAACAAAAAAAAAACATTGTTAAATGGGAAGGAAATCTAAAAAAGAGTGGATATATGTATACGTATGACTGATTCACTTTGCTGTACAGCAAGAAACTAACACAACATTGTAATGCAACTATACTCCAATAAAAATTAATAAAAAATAAACTTTAAAATATCGAAAAAATGGAGTAACTGTGATTTAGGTATCCAAAATGGAGCCGGGTAGCCACTGTGGATGTGGTTTCAGATACTTCCCTTAATTAATGAGAACTTGAATTTTCTGATCTGTATCAGACTCAAGGACACCATCATCCATTCTCAAGATACTATCTGCTAGCAGCTGTCAGCTGCAACCTTATGGTCTCAAGGTCTCCTCTTGTAACTACGCAACCATTTTGGACCCCAACCAACCCTTGCTTAGCAAGCACCCTTACTTCTTTCCAGCTCCATTTATTCTTGATAAACCACTTATGTAATTTTGTGGTCTTTGCCTATATAAGCCTCATCAATTTTGTATCCCAGCAGAATGCAATTCATGTGCTTCTTGAATCTATGTCTCCTAGGCTATAGTCCTCAGTTTGGCTCAAATAAGACTCCTTTCTATTCCTATTATAGATTGTTTATTGATCATTTCCATTGTCAATTTCATAGGCCAGATGTTTGTCACACTGCTTCAACCTAACTGTAAGGGAGACTGGGGGATGTAGTCTTCCTGTGCCAAGGAAGAGGACACAAGATTTTTAAGAATTTAGCCAGTTTCTCTAGGACACTTGATCAGTTTTGGGAGGAGCATAGTTATAGGTGACATAAACACATTATGTCTATCTGCAAAACAGAATCCTTTAATGCCCAAATTTCCTGAAAGCCTTTGAAGTCAGAAAGCACACCAAGGAGTATTGTGTCTGTTCTTGTGTCCATCAGATTCTGGACAGGCTGCCACAACTTCCCTCACAAAGGCTGGTCTTACTTCTCTATGGCATTTAATTGAGTTTTTCTATGCATGTTTTTCAGAGAGAAAAAGATAATTTAATCAAAGCAATTAATTGTGTCTATCCAGGAATCAATCAGACCACATACATATACTACAGATAGTGCATAGATTTTCTAGGCTGTATATAAAATATCTGCATCAGACTAAGTCAAAAGAAGTATCTTAATTTTAAAGATTTAAATGTTTTTGAAATTAATTTATTTGCTTTAGAAAAAAGAAAAAGTTATAGACAAGAGGTTTTTAATATTTTTTCCAACAAAAAAAGATAAATTCATTTGATTGCTAAATGGAATACATTGCTTGAAACAATATATTAATGAACAAACTCTTCACTGCCTAAAGCTCTCACCCAGGATTGCAGTGCTATGATGAAGAATAATATTAGGAGTGTCATTCTTCCTGCGCCAGGCCACAAAGATAAATATCCATATATTTCATGTGTCAGAATACCTGGGTTCAAGGAAATATTAATTCCATATTCCATTTCTTAAATACCAGCCTAGACTTCATTGAATTGGCATGTAAGATCAGAAAATGCTTAGAGAATATGTCAAAAAGCCTTGGTAAGTGCATGTATTAGGACAGAGTTCTTGGGGTCATTGGATTATAACATCTCTCTTTTTCTGTGGACATTTTTCCTTAGGAAACACTTAGGTGGTGTTTGCATTTGTCTCTTGTGATCTATCTGGCAGAGCACTAGAATTAACTTCATTTTTAAAATCTGGTTTCTAATGTGGGCAGCAAGTCCTTTGAGGCTGACTCACACAGGAGCTAGTTTGAGGCAACATGTGGCCTGAAGGCACCACACAGCACTAAAAGCTTAACCCTGGTTTAAGTGCAAATAAGAACACATTTTCATCTATGCAATCATTTCATTAGGATACAAAATACCTTGACTCCAGTTTTTTAGGTTGCAGGTTAAGTCTAAACACCAGAGCTAACCTTGTAAGTGATTAGAAATGGCTCCAGGTGTGATTCTAACAGAACTTGGAAAGTCTCCTGCTCCATATCTCTCATTAGTCTCTCACAGGGACCAAAGTCCCACCATGACATATTTATTCCTTTAAGATATGAAGGATTAGCCTTTCAGAGTCCTCAATGAAATTAGAGTCTCCAGGAAGAGGGACCAGCTTTCTAAATTGCCTTCTTTGGAACCCTAGTGCCTCAGTATATCCCCTGTCAAAAAGGCATTCCATGACCAAATAAGTTTGGAGACATTGCCATTTCCCACTCTCTATCCCCTCCACCAAGATTCACAAAGTATCTTAGCATATTAAATCCTTGGAAATGTCTTTCCATAAAAAAAAATAAGTTTACCATTTTTAAAAATTCAGCATTTCCCAAACATATATGATCTTAAAATCTTTTTTACATGAAATGTCCACTAACAACAACCCGATGACCTAACGTTTTCAGGAACACACTTGAAAAACTCTAACATAAGGCATTCTTTGCTGAGTCCTCACATGGTTTTGTTAGCAGTTCATTCAGCATGAAGTCCTGGTAAAATGAGTCCCAAGAAAGTTATCTAGGTGGGAATGGCAAAGATTGTCAGGATCTGGATAAGAATTCAAAAGGGGATATTGAGAACAATGCTGAAAACATATCCGTGTTCTCTCTGTCTTTCTTTCTCTCTCTCTCTCTCTCTATATATATATATATATATACACATACATATACATACACATATATATGTATACATATATATATACACACATGTGTGTGTCCATACAAATGTTATTTAATTCAATGTTACTCAAATATACAATATAGTACATAAAAATACATAGAAATAAAATGAAAGGAAGTAAAAGAAAGACTTTAATCCTATTGTCCATAATCCTATCATCCAGAGATGACCATTTTTAATATTTGGTGTATTTACTTTCAATATTGTATATACTTATTTAAACTTAAATACACACACAAAGTAGTATATATAAAACATAGTGAATATTATAATGTATTTATAGTTTTACATCTCACTTTAATCACTTAACATTATTTTGTGATTATTTTCCCCATACTGTTTAAAACACATCACAAATATTATTTTAATTTTTTAATTGCTGCATGCATAATAAATGGTATAAATGTGCTCTAATTCATTGAACCAGTTGTATTTTCTTTTTTTTCCTCTGTCTCATCTTTTTGTTTCAGCTTTATTGAAGTATAATTGACAAATAAATAATGTATATGTTTAAGGAGCACAGCATGATGGTTTGATGCACATATACATTGTGAAATGATGGCCACAATCAAGATAATTAACTTATCCTTCACCTCACATAGTTACCACTTCCTTCTTTTATTACATTTTCTTGAATAATTATTATATTTTCAACTACTTTTGTGCTTTGATGAATGTTGTTTACATAAATTTTAATCAAATTACTGATCGCATATATAGATTGACTTTTAGAAGTATATTTATTTTTTGGAAATTATAAAGTCTTTTATGTGTTTTGCCATATTCTCTCACATGTGGGTGTGGAGATTTGGAAGCAGAGCTGAGGAAGGAAAGGAAGAGTTAATTTATCCTCAGCTATGGATGCTGAAAGATATAGTTAAAGGAAAGGAATTCTGCAAGGTATTACAAGATTCTGCCTGACAGAAAGTCAGTTTTCCCCAACATGTAGCCTCTTCGTATATACTAATAAAATTGTTAGTTGAACACATTATCACTCAGCTGAAAACTATATTTCTAAGCTTCGCTTGCAGCAAGGCGTGGCCACATGGCTAAGTACTGGTTAGTGGAGTGTAAGAAAAGTGATGGGTGCTATAGCTGTTTTTTTTTTTTCTTTACCTAAATAGAAAAGCATTTTCCCTCTTTCACCTTTTCTCTTTCCTGCTGGATTGGATGTAAACACGATAGTGGGAGCTGAAGCAGCCATTTTAAATCAAAATATCTAAGCTGCATTTTGAGGATGGTGATGCAACAATGAAGAAGGGAAGGATCCTTGTTCCCTAATAGTTGTAGAGTGGTTATGCCAGCCATGAATTACCAACCCAAATTTTGCATGAGATAAAAGCAAATTTATATCTTACTTAAACAACTACTGTTTTGTTTTTCAATCTCTGTTACAGCAGGTGAGCCAGCTATAATACACTTCCCATGGCTAGCTATGGGCTTCATTCCACAGTTCTCTCTTCCAAGGCTCACAAGTTAAATTGCCTTAGCTGCAAAGCTACGCTCAGGACGCAGACTCCTTGGAAAATTCTCTGTTGATACAGCAAAAATAAATGACAAAAATAAATCATCAAAAGTGAAATGTTGTAAAAGTCTGGTGTTCCAGAAACGGGGTTTGTGCTTATTCATGAATCCTATTTATTTTTGCCTTCGTAAGTCATAACTAAATGTTCAATCTCTATTTAATCCCCTAACTGAAGCAGATTATTTATTAACATAGAAAGCAGCTATTTTGATTCAAGCTGATGATACATAGAGCTAATGTTGAATTTTCTTCTTTCAAAATTATCATAGATTAGATTTTCACTGTATCCTAAAATAGATTCTTAAAAGCATCTTTCTGTTTATGTAAATGTTGACTTCCAAAAACCCACTGTTATGGACTTGCTAAAGTCTTTCCAATGACTTTTATGCTTCTTAAACTACAAAGTCACAGAGATTCAGAGTGGAAAATCCAGTTGTTCTCAACTCTGGCTGTACATTAAATTCATCTGGGCTAGCCTTTTAGATGATAGTGATATCTAATCTACATTCTCAGAAATTGAGTAAATTGGTTTAAAGGAGGAGGTTGAGTCAACAGCAATTTCAAAAAAGTTTCCCATAAAACTTTTTAAAAATTAAAGTATAGTTGATGTAAAATATTATGTAAGTTACAGGTATACAACATAGGGGTTCACAATTTTTAAAGGTTATACTCCATTTATATTTATTATAGAATATTGGCTATATTCCCTGTGCTGTAAAATATAGCCTTGTAGCTTATTTCATATATAATCGTTTGTACCTCTTAATCCTCTATCCCTATATTGCCCCTCCCCATTCCCTTTCCCCACCAGTAACCACTAATTTGTTCTCTATATCTGTGAGATTTTTCTTTATTAGTTATATTCACTAGTTTGTGTAAGTTTTTAGATTCTACATATAAGTGATATCATACTGTATTTGTCTTTCTCTGTCTGACTTATTTCACTTTGCATAAAACCCTCCAAGTCCACCCATGTTTTTGCAAATGGCAAAAAATTCTTTTTTATGGCTTAGTAGTATTTCATTGTGTGTGTGTGTGTATATATATATATATATATATATATATATATATATATATATATATACCACATCTTCTTTATTCATTCATCTGTTGATGGACACTTAGGTTGCTTCCATATCTTGGCAATTGTAAAAAATGCAGCTATGAATGTTGTGGTGCATGTATCTTTTTGAATTAGTATTTTTGTTTCTTTTGGATATATACCCAGGAGTAGAATTGCTGGGTCATATGGTGGTTCTATGTGCAACCTCAATTGGGGACCATGGATCTAATCCTACCCTTAGCTGTATATTAAAAATGCTACTCACATAATTCTGAAGTCCAGCTAGTTACATGGACTATTAATGTAGTTCATACCTTTTATTTTATAGGTAGGCAAACTAAGATACAGAAAAATGAAGAGACAAAATCAAGTTTGGTGCAGGCCCAGGTTTAGAAGACAATATAGGAACAGATTTTCCAGCTTATTACTCACCTAATCCTAACATGCAATAGAAGAATCAGTGAAAGTGTTACCAGAAAAAGGAATGATAGGGGATAAAAGAAAGTTAGTAAAGTTGAAGTAATTATAAGGAGGCTCTAAGTTAAAATTACATGTAACTTCAATAAGACTGATAGGAAAGAAAAGGTAATAAAGAATTTTATTCCATTATTTTTTTTCTAGATTCCCTACTATCCCCTCACTGGTGAGGGGTACAAAAGGAACATAACACAGGATTTCTACTCTCAAAAACCTATAATATAGATATTTGTTAGGACCACAGCTGTGAAACTTCAAGGGGAAACTGTGCCAGAGCCATCTTAGTCTTTTTTGTTGCCAAATGATAGGGCTGACATTTAATAGGTACTCAGTGTTTACTGAGGAAATGAATATATGCTAAATAAATATAAACATAATAGAAGCTTAGCAAGAAGAAAACTCACTTCAGTTTGCAGTAGTCAGGAAAATCTTCATGGAGCAGGGATATGAGTCAACATTTGAGGGTAAGGGGATTTTGTATAAATATAAAAGAAGGGGGTAGGTAATTCAGGAAGAGAAAGCATGAAAAAATATGCATAAGAGAAATATGGCATGGATGACTGCAAGAGAGGAGAATGACTGGCTGGAACAGAGTTTATATCTTGGGGATCAGTAAAAAATATCTGCTGACGTCAGATTATAGAAAACTTTAAATGGTGCTCAATTGAGGGCTGGATCCAGAGGGCAACTGTTGTCCATTAGTAATTTCTGAATAGACAGATGATCTAATGAAAGCAGTATCACAAGACATCAGAAGGACATCTCCTATATATTGGGGCTTCATAATGGTTTTCTTCTATGAGAAAGGATTTTAATCTAGACCATCTCTACTTACCTGCAGAAAAGGAAAAATACTGCTGGCATGGAGAAGTTAGAGTTCATAACTCTCAATACATTAAAAAAAAGTTACATTGTTAAGTAGGGGATTACTGCTAGGTATCATACTTGTACTTTTATAAAGTGGCATCCTCAAGAGACTGTTAATGTGGTTAATTATCTTTTAGGTTTAGTGGAATACATTTTTAGAACTAAAACACAATATAGAGCAACAAGTGACTAAATTTGTAGCTTATTTGTTTAATTATCATTCACATCTCTTGCTGAAGCCAGTAAGTTCTCTTTAAACAATTAGGTCATTTCTTAAATAGACTAGTATTCTTATCATGAGGTTTTCTTGAACTTGAGCTATTTGCACACATTTTACGATGGGACCATGGGAAATTGCTAAATTATCTGACACTAGAGAGATATTACATGAAAATTCTGATATTTTGCTGCAAAATATTGCCAATTATGGAAGCTGTCAATTTAACAATACGCTTATTCACTGTGGTGTTTGATTAATGCAAAATTATTCAGTTGGCTACCTTGTAGTTGGCCTATTTTTGTGTCCAATTAGTATGCTAATAATGGTAATTATGTTCTATACTGCATGTCTCATCACCTAGAGGGTTTTTAAAATGTTAAAATAATGAGAATAAACAAGCTGATGCTAACATTCAGTGGGCAATTCTAATTGCTTACTGAGAGCACACTGGGGAATCAACACTCAACCAGGGAAAATTATTCTTGCTTACTTTGTTAAAACTACTCTTTCCAAAGAGTGGTAAGAGTTTGCTGCTGTTTTCCTTATTATGGAGATATTTTATATTACAGCCATCTTTTAATTTTTTTAATTTTCTATATTTATTAAAATGAAGATAATTAAATTATATTAATCTTTTTACTAGAATTTGTAGTAAGAGGTCAGAAAACAAAGAATGGACAATGCTCACTTGTGCACCTTTGTATCAAATAACTATTATTTATTTTTGTTTCCTCCACTGTCTATAAACGAACAAACTAAAAACAAAAAAAAAACAAAATCCCTCTACTGACAACACTTCTTGTATTTGGAAGAGTACTGTGAGAGGTGATGACTTTTGCTAAGTCCTCAACAAGATAATCAAACACAGTAGTACACAGAAGTTATTTCTTCTCAAAAACATAAAACTAAAGCTCTCTTTTCTTTGGTTAATAAGCCCTTATTTTAAGATAGCTTTACAATCCATTTGGACAATCAGTATGGAGTTATAGATCAAGCTACTATGACTATCATTATATTATTATAAAATGTATTCTATAATTCAAATTATAATACATAAAATTTAAATTGATAATTGATATCTTTTTGGCTTTTAAGAAAGATCTGCAGTGGATCATGGAGGTTTTTCTCTGAATCATTTAAACTTGTGGTTTGAACGTTCACAAAATAATTACAAATATTGCATAATCTCTTTCCAACTGTCCTTAAGATAATATAACAAAAAGAATTCCATTCCTTAGAAGCATCATGGTGGGTAGAAAAAGCACTGAACTGAGCTTCTGATCCCCTACTCATCTGATGAGAAACAATAACATTAAACAAGTTTGTTGTGTTCTCTAATGTTTAGCTATTTCAACTGCAAAATAAGAGGGTTGAATTAGAACAGATTTTCTGAAATTGTGTTCCATGAGTCTATTATATTCTAAGTGATATTAGCAAATTTTGCATTAAAAGGGTTTCTGTGGTCAAACTTCAGTTTGGAAATGCTGGATCAAACCAAGGTAAACACATTTGTTTACAGTAGGATTTCTCAGAATGTTTAGTGTACTAATATACTTTATGGATAGCCAATTAGGGTGATATGCAGCATTTCTTAATTTGATCATTAAAACACATTTATTTACCAAACAACTTTTATTATCTCATGGGGCACTAGGATTTTGCAAATTATAGTATGGAAAATATTGGACTAGAGAAATCTAATATTTTTCCTCACTAGACTGTAAGCTCTATGACAGTAGGGATGACACATGTCTTGTGTCTGCCACAGGTTAGGTGTTTGTATCAAGCATAGTACTTGCACATAATATTTGCTTAATAAATATTTGCTGAATGAATTAATAAATGAGCAAACATACATACATTGTTTCTATAAGTTCAGCACATAAGGTGTAGGAAATGATTTTGGGGTCCTGCTACCCTCTCGTTGTAAGTTTCCATTTTCCATTGTATGTGTCCTAATGCCTATGCCTCTCATCTCTAGTGAAAGCAAAGTAACAAGCTCTTTGTATCGTCATTTTACATTCCATTCCTTATTAACTTGATAGGAATAATATAGCTAATACTTACTGAGCAGTGACTAAATGTTTGGCACTGTGAAAAATATTTTGCTTATATCAACAGTTTGAATCCTTTCAACAATTCTATGTGAAATGTGTCATTTTATTTCTTTTACAGTGTTAAGTAAAGGTTCCACAGCAAATGGCAGTTCTAGAATTTAAATATTGACTTCAGAATGTGAACTCTTAACTGTTATAATATACCTCTCACTCTGATGTCATTTGACTTGTACAAATTCCCAGCAATTGTTGAACAAATTGTTTTATAATATTTTGGATCTAACTTTATTCTGGTAGATTTCTCTCTGTCAGATTGATTCCCATCTTTTTGACCTCCCACGATCCTCAGTGCTGATCAGTGTTAAATCACCTAGCACATCACAACTTATAAGTCAACCCCTAAATAATCTCATTCCATACTTTTCTACCTTGATTGCGTCCAAGCACTACATACTACCCTAGGTAGTGAAGTTAGTATTATACATATTTTAACTAATGAGAAAACTGAAAAAAACTTTCTATTACCATCCTGCTTACTATGGTGAAGATATATATATATTTTTAGATCTACATTTGTCTGTATGTATCCAAAGCAGATATCTACAACTAATATTTTATATGAATCTTATTCCTTCTTGGGAGCAGAAACCATTGTTATAAATCATATGTAGTATTCAGTGTGACATGGTTACATAGGAATGTCCTGAGCTACAAATTAATATTTAATTGTGTGGTACAGGAGATAAGTGTTATGACTTTATTAAATTAACATTTGCTAAGTGGAGCACAGGGTGCCAGATGGTAAGCTGCGATTAAGCAAAAGACCACAGTAGAAATTGAAATACAGAAATTTATTACTCACAAGACCTGGAGGAAGTCCGTAACTTTCCTCAAGGGGCAATAAGGGGAAGTCAAGGCAGGGTGCAGGCAGAGAGAGAGGCAGGACCTGGGGCACATGACTTTATTAGGGTCCATGGACAGAATACTTTGGGGTTCCTGGGATAAGACCAGATTGGTCAATTCGAACTCCCCAAAAACAGGGTTTTAATAGCTCCATGGGTCTTATCGAAGGGGTACATAGAGAAAGGCCCTGGGAGGCTGGGGAAACTGTTGACCACAAGGGTTGTTGGGGAATTCATATCAAGAAGTATGCACTTGAATAAGGGGGCTAGTGTCATTTTAAGGCTCCTGCAGACTGTTTGGCTTAACAAAATGTATACTGAAGCAGCAATACAATGGTGTAGCTTAGCAAAACTCTTGGTAGTAAGTCTTGCCACTAATCAATGGAATGATGTTTTTTTAGTTTAGCACCCATTTTCAGTTTGCTTCCTACCATAAAAAGGAGCAGAACATACATAAAAATCCCCAGAACCTATACTGTGAAAGTATGAGAAAGAAAAAGTTTGGTAGAAAACTCAAGAAGGAAGAAGTGATTGGATTAAGCAAAGAGCTCCAGAACCCAGAAAACTAACAACAAAATTACTCCCATAGCTACAAAGGAAAAGAAGAAACAAATTTTGCAGGGGCTATTGAAGTTAGACAAAGTACCCGGGAATTTAATGATAAAAAATTCTATACTTGAAATGAACTTGAAGCAATCACATAAGTAAAAATTGGAAATCTACAAATTTATAAGATCCCTAAATAAGAAAGGGATAAGTTATAAGACAAAAGGTGTAAGACAAAAACGTTGAGGGAAACAGATCAGAAGAACATGGTAGAATTTGACCCAGGAGATACCAGAATAGATACTATCCTCATATTCATACAGGTAAAAATTCTTCTTGACCTTACTGTCAAAGAATTAACTGGAAGTTTATCTCTAAAAATCACGGTGTGGATTTCATATTCATATTGTTGTTAATCGTATCATACACAGAATATATTTGATACTCTAATAGTGGAAATTTTTATCAACTTTAAGGGACTTTTTTGCTGTTTCCATAAAGTCCCAATGCTATTTAGTTACCTATACCAGGCAGACCTTTCCTAAGTAAATTGAAGTCAATATTCCTGTGCCCAAAATAAATTAAACAAAGGAACAGTCACTCTTACAGCATACTGTTTTACTTATTTCTAACTGTGAGTGCACATGTTACAAAGATTTATATTTATTATCCCCTTCCTGCTACAGAAACTGGTACATATTTAGTTATCAGTAAATCTATTTGAATGAATGAATGAGTTATTACATTAGTTTACCCAACAAAACCAAGTCCTTCACAAAATGTTCTCCCATTATATCCAGCATGGGATGAACTATAGAAAAGATCTGTCTGCTGTTAGACACCTATGTATAGTCATCTCTGTGTTGTCTGTCCAGCCTTTTATTAACTGGAAACATTCATTAGCTGGTGCTTCAACATTTCAGTAAGAATTGATGTTCATAATGATGACCCTGGAGCACTTAAAGTCCTGAAGTGTCTTCTGATGCATCAAAGCAAGATTCAATTATGCTCAGTATACGTTTTGTGTTCATTGTATTTCATTGTATTCCAAGGCTTTGAAAACTGACAAGTTGGCTGTGGTAAATATATTCACTTTCTATCAGCCAAGATGTTTGATTAAATAATCTGCTCTATAGTACCCCTGTCCCAAGTAATGACTGGAAATAGAATGCTGTTTTTCATGTGTGTTGAGAAAAACTATGATACTAAGATACACTAGATTTCTTCCTGTAACATAAATATTACACTATTTTTGGAGCAATTAAATATTTTCTATTTGTTGTTTGTAAGGGAACAGAACTCAAATGACAATTTGCTGTTCTTGAGACTAAGGGAAAAGTAAATGAGGTTCAGACTAAATTGAAAAAGTTTTATCTAAGTGTTCTGTTTTGTAGAGTGTCTGTAGCTATGGTGCACATTGTAAATACTGGTAAAAGTATGCTTAAAATTATAATGGAAGTGGAACACTTTCAATAACCTCCCCCCTCTAAGAAGACAGAAAGCTTATCATATATTTCAGCCTTTTTAACTACTCATTTGGTTGCTTTTACTTTTAAGACTTTCCACACTCATCTTCCACTAGCCAGGTGAAAGAACATCCCTTTCTCTTCACAGGAGTGATACAGGAGAATACTGTCTCTACACAAAAATTGCAAACAAAACAAACAAACACAAAATCTTTCTTTGGATCTCAGGTGGATAAAAAGTACTGCATTCAGGGGCAAAATGAAATATCATCAATCTATTTCAAATGCTTCAAAAGAATATGAGAAATAGGTTTTCACAAAAAATGATGCATTCATTTATTTATTGATAATAAGAGAACTCTTCTGCAAATAGCATTTCATCCTGAAACTCTATGGCTATTGGAGGGGCAATTTGTATACTAAGATCCAGTGAGAGGTGTCATGCTGTGTGGTTTATCCCATTGTGATCTAGTTCAATAATCACACCTTTTCCATAGTACTGTACCTGGCAATTCTTTATGCTTGGGCTTGAGGATGGTTTGCTGTTATGCTTACCAGACAGGTGAGTGCCGAGAGGCTCCAGCCATTTCCAAGAAAGAATCATTCATTTTACAAATTATCATAAGAGTGAAATTATAGAAAATAGGGTGAATTATTAGAGAAATGAAAATATAAATATTTTTCTCCTTTCTGTGAACTTGTTACCTTCTTTCACTCCCCATCCTCCATCCCAGGTTGTAGGGGCCAAACGTTGTTCCTAAAGACCATACTCCATCTCTTCCCCCTCTCAGTCTCTTGGCCCCTGCTCCCATGCTCACCCTCTGCCTTTTGGGTAACGTAAACAGTTTATGATTTCTCTATAATTAAGATGGAACTGCCCGGATATTCTCTGAGATAGATGAACTTGTACGTTAGATAAGACAGAACTGGACCAAACCAAGGGATAGAAAATCACCTTACCAAAAGAGAGGGATGATGGGAACTGTAGTTTCCTTGAGTGGCAGCACTATGCCCAGTTTACATGTAGCAGCCTCATAAGGGATGGCTGGGAAATGGTTGTGGCATCGGAGAGTAAGTGCTAGAAAAGAAAAAAACAACAAGACAATCAAATGTCACAGCCCAGTCACAATATAGCTCCTAAGTAAAATAGGAAGTGAGTTTGTTTCAGTGCCTTCCTCCCAAATTATTTCCCTCAGCTTTATTATCTTCTGTCTAGATGAATTGTATCCTTTCACAATTTACCTTTTCAAAAGCTAATCTACATGAATTGATGAAAACAATCCATATTAAGATGTATTTTATGGACAGTGTCATAATATGTAACTTTTGTTAGTTGCACCTATATTTTGAGAGAAAATTAATGAACACATTTCTAATGTTGATATTTCAAGAAGAGCAAGAATATATTTTCTGTAAAAACCTCCCCAGTATTTATCAAATCACATCTACACATCCTAAGCCCAGCTTTATATTTCCATAAATTAATGTGTTGTTTTTTACTATAATACCTTCATCTCTAAAATGGTATATATATATCATTTACTAAATTGCTTTCAATGAATGATGTCCCCGTTAGTAAATACGGTCATAATTGGGATTATCCTGATTAAAACTATGTTGCCTTTCTAAACTCCCCACTGTTTTCCTAGTAATCATTCACTAATTTTCTTAATAATATTTGAGAATCTCATCTTTACAACAGCTCTCAGCTCCTTGAGTACCTGTGTGTTGATATCTTTTATTTGGCTCAGGACACAGCTATTCATACAGTAGGTAATTAATAAATGTTTACTCTATGAGAAAGAAAACAAAATATTAAAAGGAAATTTCAGCCACTTGAAAAATAAAAATTGTTTTAGACTAAGTAAAGTTTCTAAATATTTTATAATTAGCATGTTCTATTTTTCTCCTTAATTTACTGGGTAAGTTTCTAAACTGATTGCTACTTTTCTACTCAGCAATCTCTGTTACCAAATGCTATTGCCAGGATGCTAAAAATACAATTGTTTCTTATGGTTGGTTGGGAATTCCATTGCTGTGAGAAAAGGGACTCTACAAGACATTAATTCTTACTAAAGCAACAAAGCATACATTTCTCTGCTCTTTTTTTCCCTCCAACCAAAATTTTCACTGACAGCCCTGGAACCCATTAACAGACTTCTACCCTTTTGGTAAATTTTTAAATCATTCTCTTAGTAAAAGTACTTGAAGTGATAGTCTTTTGTTTCCATCTATAAGGAATTATTTTTTTGAAGGATATCCTCTCAAGTCTATGAAATTCATAATAATTTACAGCAGTATTGTTTCTATTTTTATTTTATCACCTTGGTAATAAACTTTTGGTGCCATTACTTACAATGAGTTATTCAAATAGTAATATAATTGTACCCAGATATAAAACTAAATCCTGTCCTTTGCTCAGTGCAAAATTATTTCTGACACAAAATATGTTAATATAATTTCCATACAGGTACACCTAGGGGCACTCAAGTAATATTTAGTTACATGAAATATAATATTTAGACAGGTGAAACCCTCTGTAATCTGACATGCTTGGGAATGAGAAGTTCTGTTTAACCAAATATTCCTGCTAATATAGTGTTAGCATATGTAACAATGATTCAGTATTTCAGAAAGCTCTTGAAATGTCATCATTATGATTATCAATTTCAATTGTACTGTGGATGTGCAGAAGTGATATTTAATAGAGAGTCTTAGGCCTGCTAAGAGAGAATTTACTATATTTTGGAAAATATGAGTTACTAATACTTATTTATCTTTTTTATTCCTGATGTAGAGAGGGTCTGGGTCCTCACAAAGCAAAAATTCAATCATATTATATAATTCTGAACATGTATTTCTTTTCCATATTTCTCCTCTGTGATTTAAATAAGAAAAGTTGTCAAAAAAGATGCTAAAGATAAATATAAAGATGCTAAAGATAAAGATAAAGATGCTAAAGATGAGTTTATTTTTGTGTATGTTGTTAGGGAGTGATCTAATCTCATACTTTTACATGTACCTGTCCAGTTTTCCCAGCACCACTTATTGAAGAGGCTGTCCTTTCTCCACTGTACATTCCTGCCTCCTTTATCAAAGATAAGGTGACCATATGTGGTGGGTTTATCTCTTGGCTTTCAATGCTGTTCCATTGATCTATCTTTCTGTTTTTGTGCCAGTACCATACTGGCTTGATTACTGTAGCTTTGTAGTATAGTCTGAAGTCAGGGACTCTGATTCATCTAGCTCCATTTTTTGCTCTCAAGGTTGCTTTGGCTATTCAGAGTCTTTTGTGTTTCCATACAAACTGTGAAATTTTGTGTTCTAGTTTTGTGAAAATTGTCAGTGGTAGTTTGATAGGTATTGCATTGAATATGTAGATTGCTTTGGGTAGTAGAGTCATTTTCACAATGTTGATTCTTCCAGTCCAAGAATATGATATATTTCTTCATTTATTTGTATCATCTTTAATTTCTTTCATCAGTGTCTTATAATTTTCTGCATACAGGTCTTTTGTCTCCTTAGGTAGATTTTTTCCTAGATATTTTATTCTTTTTGTTGCAATGGTATATGGGAGTGTTTTCTTGGTTTCACTTTCAGATTTTTCATCATTAGTGTATAGGAATGCCAGAGATTTTGGTGCATTAATATTGTATCCTGCAACTTTACCAAATTCATTGATTAGCTCCAGTAGTTTTCTGGTAGCATCTTTAGGATTCTCTCTGTATAGTATCATGTTATCTGCAAACAGTGACCACTTTACTTTTTCTTTTCTGATTTGGATTCCTTTTATTTCCTTTTCTTCTCTGATTACTGTGGCTAAAACTTCCAAAACTATGTTGAATAAGAGTGGTGAGAGTGGGCAACCTTGTCTTCTTCCTGATCTTAATGGAAATGCTTTCAAGTTTTCACCATTGAGCATGATGTTGGTTGTGGGTTTGTCATATATGGCCTTTATTATGTTGAGAAAAGTTCCCTCTATGCCTACTTTCTGCAGGGTTTTAATCATAAATGGGTGTTGAATTTTGTCGAAAGCTTTCTCTGCATCTATTGAGATGATCATATGGTTTTTCCTCTTCAATTTGTTAATATGGTTTATCACATTGATTGATGTGTATATATTGAAGAATCCTTGCATTCCTGGAATAAACCCCACTTGATCATGGTGTATGATCCTTTTAATGAGCTGTTGAATTCTGTTTGCTAGTATTTTGTTGAGGATTTTTGCATCTATGTTCATCAGTGATAATGGCCTGTAGTCTTTCTTTGTGACATCCTTGTCTGGTTTTGGTATCAAGGTGATTGTGGCCTCATAGAATGAATTTGGGAGTGTTCCTCCCTCTGCTATATTTTGGAAGAGTTTGAGAAGTATAGGTGTTAGCTCTTCTCTAAATGTTTGATAGAAGTCGCCTGTGAAACCATCTGGTCCTGGGCTTTTGTTTGTTGGAAGATTTTTAATCACAGTATCAATTTCAGTGCTTGTGATTGGTCTGCTCATATTTTCTATTTCTTCCTGATTCAGTCTTGGCAGGTTGTGCATTTCTATTAATTTGTCCATTTCTTCCAGGTTGTCCATTTTACTGGCATAGAGTTTCTTGTAGTAATCTCTCATGATCTTTTGTATTTCTGCAGTGTCACTTGTTACTTCTCCTTTTTCATTTCTAATTCTATTGATTTGAGTCTTCTCCCATTTTTCTTGATGAGTCTGGCTAATGTTTTATCAATTTTTTTTATCTTCTCAAAGAAGCATCTTTTAGTTTTATTGATCTTTGCTATTGTTTCCTTCATTTCTTTTTCATTTATTTCTAATCTGATTTTTACGATTTCTTTCCTTCTGCTAACTTTGTGGTTTTTTGTTCTTCTTTCTCTAATTGCTTTAGGTGTAAGGTTATGTTGTTTATTCGAGATGTTTCCTGTTTCTTATAGTAGGCTTCTATTGTTATAAACTTCCCTCTTAGAACTGCTTTTGCTGCATCCCATAGGTTTTGGGTCATCATGTCTCCATTGTCATTTGTTTCTAGGTATTTTAATTTCCTCTTTTATTTCTTCCATGATCACTTTGTTATTAAGTAGTGTATTGTTTAGCCTCCATTTGTTTGTAATTTTTACAGATCTTTTCCTGTAAATGATATCTAGTCTCATAGCATTGTTTTCATAAAAGATACTTGATACAATTTCAATTTTCTTAAATTTGCCAAGGCTTGATTTGTGACCCAAGATATGATGTATCCTGGAGAATGTTCCATGAGCACTTGAGAAAAATGTGTGTTCTGTTGTTTTTGGATGGAGTGTCTTATAATTATCAATTAAGTCCATCTTGTTCAATGTATCATTTAAAGCTTGTGTTTCCTTATTTATTTTCATTTGGATGGTCTGTCCATTGGTGAAAGTGGGGTGTTCAAGTCCCCTACTATGAATGTGTTACTGTCGATTTCTCCTTTTATGGCTGTTAGCATTTTCCTTATGTATTGAGGTGCTTCTATGTTGGGTGCATAAATATTTACAATTGTTACATCTTCTTCTTGGATCGATCCCTTGATCATTATGTAGTGTCCTTCTTTGTCTCTTCTAATAGTCTTTATTTTAAAGTCTATTTTGTCTGATATGAGAATTGTTCCTCCAGCTTTCTTTTGGTTTCCATTTGCATGGAATATCTTTTTCCATCCCCTCACTTTCAGTCTGTATGTGTCTCATGGTCTGAAGTGGGTCTCTTGTAGACAGCATATATATGGGTCTTGTTTTTGTATCCATTCAGCAAATCTGTGTCCTTTCGTGGGAACATTTAGTCCATTTACATTTAAGGTAATTATCAATATGTATGTTCCTATCCTCATTTTCTTAATTGTTTTGGGTTGTTATTGTCGGTCTTTTCCTTCTCTTGTTTTTCTTGTCTAGAGAAGTTCCTTTAGCATTTGTTGTAAAGCTGGTCTGGTGGTGCTGAACTCTCTCAGCTTTTGCTTGTCTGTAAAGGTTTTAATTTCTCTGTCAAATCTGAATGAGATCCTTGCTGGGTAGAGTAATCTTGGTTTCAGGTTTTTCTCCTTCATCACTTTAAATATGTCCTGCCCCTCCTCTCTGGCTTGCACAGTTTCTGCTGAGAGATCAGCTGTTAACCTTATGGGGATTCCCTTGTGTGTTATTTGTTGTTTTTCCCTTGCTGCTTTTAATATGCTTTCATTGTATTTAATTTTTGATAGTTTGATTAATATGTGTCTTGGCATATTTCTCTTTGGATTTATCCTGTATGGGACTCTCTGTGCTTCCTGGGCTTGATTAACTATTTCCTTTCCCATAGTAGGGAAGTTTTGAACTGTAATCTCTTCAAATATTTTCTCAGTCCCTTTCTTTTTCTCTTCTCCTTCTGGAACCCCAATACTTCAAATGTTGTTGTGTTTAATGTTGTCCCAGAGGTCTCTGAGACTGTCTTCAGTTCTTTTCATTCTTTTTTCTTTATTCTGCTCTGCAGTAGATATTTCCACTATTTTATCTTCCAGGTCACTTACCTGTTCTTCTGCCTCAGTTATTCTGCTATTGGTCCCAACTAGAGTATTTTTAATTTCATTTATTGTGTTATTAATCATTGTTTGTTTCATCTTTAGTTCTTCTCAGTCCCTGTTAAATGTTTCTTGCATTTTGTCTATTCTATTTCCTAGATTTTGGATCATGTTTACTATCATTATTCTGAATTCTTTTTCAGGTAGACTGCCTATTTCCTCTTCATTTGTTAGGTCTGGTGGATTTTTATCTTGCTCCTTCATCTGCGGTGTGTTTTTCTGTCTTCTCATTTTGCTTATCTTACTGTGTTTGGGGTCTCCTTTTTGCACACTGCAGGTTCGTAGTTCCCGTTGTTTTTGGTGTCTGTCCCCAGTGGCTAAGGTTTGTTCAGTGGGTTGTGTAGGCTTCCTGGGGGAGGGAACTAGTGCCTGTGTTCTGGTGGATGAGGCTGGGTCTTGTCTCTCTGGTGGGCAGGTCCACCTCTGGTGTTGTGTTTGGGGGTGTCTGTGGACTTATTATGATTTTAGGCAGCCTCTCTGATAATGGGTGGGGTTGTGTTCCTGTTTTGCTAGTTGTTTGGCATAGGGTGTCCAGCACTGTAGCTTGCTGGTCGTTGAGTGAAGCTGGGTGCTGGCATTGAGATGAAGATCTCTGGGAGATTTTTGCCATTTGATATTATATGGTGGTGGGAGATCTCTTGTTGACCAGTGTCCTGAAGTTGGCTCTCCCACCTCAGAGGCACAGCACTGACTCCTGGCCGCAGCACCAAGAGCCTTTCATCCACATGGCTCAGAATAAAAGGGAGAAAAACTAGAGATAATGCATTAGTAGAAGCAGGAAGAAAGAAAGAAAGTAAGGAAGAAAGAAAGAAAGAAAGAAAGAAAGAAAGAAAGAAAGAAAGAAAGAAAGGAAGAAAGAAAGAAAGAAAGGAAGAAAGAAAAAAAGATGAAAAGAAGGAAGGAAAGAATGAAAGGAGGAAGGGAGGGAGGGATGGAGGGAGGAAGGATGGAAGGAATGAAGGAAGGAAGGAAAAAAGGAAGGAAAGAAAGAAGATAAAGTAAAATAAAGTAAAATATAATAAAATTATTAAATTAAAAACAATAGTTACTAAAAAAAATTAAAAAAAAAAACGGATGGATAGAACCTTAGGACAATTGGTGGAAGCAAAGCTATACAGGCAAAATCTCACACAGAAGCATATACATTCACACTGACAAAAAGAGGAAAAGGGGAAAAATCATAAATCTTTCTCTCAAAGTTCACCTCCTCAGTTTGGGATGATTCGTTGTCTATTCATGTATTCCACAGATTCAGGGTACATCAAGTTGATTGTGGAGCTTTAATCCACTGCTTCTGAGGCTCCTGGGAGAGATTTCCCTTTCTCTTCTTTGTTCTCTCAGCTCCCGGGGTCTCAACTTTGGATTTGGCCCCACCTCTGCATGTAGGTCCCTGGAGGGCATCTGTTCTTCGCTCAGACAGGACGGCATTAAAGCAGCCACTGATTCGGGGGCTCTGGCTCACTCAAGCTGGGGTGAATGAAGGGCACAGAGTGTGGGGTGAGCCTGCGGCAGCAGAGCCTGGCATGACGTTGCACCATCCTGAGGCTCGCCATGCATTCTTCCAGGGAAGTTGTCCCTGGATCCCGGGAACTTGGCAGTGGTAGGCTGCACAGTCTCCTCAGAAGGGAGGTGTGGATAGTGACCTAGGCTCACACACAGGCTTCTTGGTAGTGGCAACAGCAGCCTTAGCACCTCCTGCCCCTCTCTGGGGTCTGCGCTTTTAGGCGTGGTTCACGCCCGTCTCTGGAGCTCCCTTAAGCAGCGCTCTTAATCCCCTGTCCTTGCGCACCAGGAAACAAAGAGGGAAGAAAGTCTCTTGTCTCTTCGGCAGATCCAGACTTTTCCCCGGACTCCCTCCCAGCTAGCCGTGGTGCACTAAACCCCGCAGGCTGTGTTCACGCCACCAACCCCAGTCTTCTCCCTGCACTCTGACTGAAGCCGGAGCCTCAGCTCCCAGCCCCGCCCACCCTGGAGGGTGAGCAAAGAAGTCTCTCGGGCTGGTCAGTGCCGGTCGGCACTAATTCTCTGTTCAGAAATCTCTCCGCTTTCTCCTCCGCACCCCTGTTGCTGCACTCTCCTCTGCAGCTCTGAAGCTCCCTCCACCTATCACCTGCAGTCTCCGCTCACGAAGGGGCTCTTAGTGTGTGGAAACCTTTCCTCCTTCACAGCTCCCTCTCACTGGTGCAGGTCCCATCCTTATTCTTTTTTCTCTGCTTTATCTTTTGCCCTACCCAGGTACATGGAGAGTTTCTTGCCTTTGGGGAGGTCTGAGGTCTTCTGCCAGCATTCAGTAGGTGTTCTGTAGGAGTTGTTCCACGTGTAGGTGTATTTCTGGTGTATCTGTGGGGAGCAAGGTGATCTCTGCATCTTACTCTTCTGCCATCTTCCCCTTGTCCTAAGATATAATTTTAGATAGGAAGCAGGTTACTAAGCAGTGTGTGCACTATGTTCATATTCATATATATATATATATATATATATATATATATATATGTACATAAAGGACAATGTGAAAGGAATATATATGAAAATAAAGGACTATATGAAAATATTGACAAGTTTTCTCTGGTGATGGAATTTAAAATAATAATTATAAATGTAACCATCCAATAAGTATGTATCATTTACTTAATATCCAGACATTTTGCTAACTGAATTTTCATATAATATTTATAATACTCCTGTGACAGGAGACATTATTATTATTGTTTATTTAATACAGATAAGATAAATAAATAGTAGAGATATTTATAAATGTACACAAGGTCATAAAGCTGATAAATGGAAACATAAACCTTGGACAGAATGCAGGGAGCAGCTATAAATGGACCCAGAAAAGGAAATAGTAACAGATAGACCAGGGAAGGAGAGCTGAATTGAGGGGACATCAAAATGGTGGTGAATTTACCATTTTCCCTTTTGGTATCATTCATGCTTGACTCAAAACCAGCATGAAATTCAGATGTGGACAAGTTGTGTGGATAGAAAACTTTAAGAGAAGCCCTTATTATCTGGCCTTGGAAGTGTTAAAGACAATACCTGAAGTTCAGAAAGAGTGGAAAGCATCCCCTATCATTCTCTCCTTCACCAGCTACCAAGAAATCCCTCAATGCTGCAGGAGTAGTAATGTCTGAGTAGATGTGTGAAACTCTGAGAGAGGTAAATCTTAGTTGTGAATCAGAGAAGGTGTGATTCCAAGAATATGTGGGGGAACCCCAGTTGCTGTATTTTCCCTTTCTGTTTGCCCAAGGTTTTGCCCAGAACGCAGATGCAGTCATAGAAATTACATGCTAAAGTGGCATTAAACAAACAAACAAACAAAATAAGCACCTTGTTTTCTGTTGGAGAACTGTGAAATGTGGTTTCAGGAAATCTGAAAGTATCCAAGGAAAAATGTAAATAGGAGAGACTTCAAGAGAGCTATCTCATAAAGTGATGTTTAAATTCCTGGGATCACTCCCAAGCAGCTCACATGGGGTTGTTACCCAAAATAGTATAATAAAGGCTTTGAGAACTGAACTACTAAGTAGACCATTGCCCAGGTCCCAGAGTAGGCACTGGGTAATGTTCATGCAATACATAACTGTAGCACTGCAAAGGCTTTAAAAGCCAAACTGACATTAAAACTACAGTCCACATAATGTAAGTCAGACCTTGTGGCCTGAACCCAACCAGTTTGGCTACCTCCTGAAATAATTTAAAAACTCAACATTTTCATTAGAATTTAAACAAGACCTAAAGTGTCAGAAAAACATATTTAAAATGTCAAGGATAAAATCCAAAATTACTCAGAATGAGAAAACCAGGAAAATCACTATTTGACAAGGAAAAAATCAACTTATGCCATTCCCAAGGGGATACAGATATTAGAATTAAAGACATTAATACAGCTACTAGATCTGTATTCAAAAAAGTGAGAGTGAACACTCTTGAAACAAACAAAATGATAAGAAGTCTCAGCAAAGATATAAAGTGTACTCAAATAGAAATTTTAGAACTTAAAAATATAATAGCTGAAATTAAAATAAAAACTCATTGACTATGCTCACTAGCAGATTTAAAATTACCAAGGGGAGAGCCAATGATCTTAAATATAGATTTTGAAATATCTAATCTGAAAAAAGAGGGAAAGAGATTCAAATAAATTAACAGAGGCTTAATAAACTACCTAATGATAATAAAATGACTGACATATTGTCACAATCACAGAAGAGGAGTAAAAAGAATGTAGTGCAGGAAATACATTTGAAGAGATACAGCTGAATACTTACTAATTTTGGCCACAAACATAAACATAGGTACACGAAGTTCAGAAAACTTCAAATAGGATAAATTCAAATAAATATGCCCATCATCATCAAATTTCAGAAAGCTAAAGACCAATTTTTTAAATCTGTAAAATATCCAGAGAAAAACTATGCTAGATATATGGGGGGAAGCAATTTCAATGACTGCACATTTTTCATCAGAAACAATGGAGACCAGAATGAAATGGAATAACATTTGTAAATTACCTGACTGTAAATAAAGAATTCTACATCTGGTTAAAATAACCTTAGGAATAAAGGTGAAATAAAGACACTTTCAGATGAAGAAAATCTATGAAAATTCATTGTCAGTAGTCCTGTTCCAAAACAGATGCTAAGGAAATTTCTTCAGATGAGAGGGCATTGATATGAGAGAGATACTTGATGCATCAAAAATAAATGAATACCAGGAACATTAAATATATAGGTAAATATATTGGGTATTCTCTGAAATTCTATCAAATATAGAAAACAAAGGGTATAACATTGTCAGAAGGGATTTTAAATATATGTAAAGGCAATACATATGACAAATACAACAAAAAGGAGGAATGGTAAAGGAACTTATTTTATGATAAGCTGATTGCATTTCACTTGAAGTGGTGAAATATTAATTCTAACTCAACTGTGAAATTTAAGTATGTAAATCTTAACCCTTAGAACAACTATTAATAAAACCATGCAAATAGATATAGTAAAAATTCAATGAGCAAATTGATACAAAATACTAAATATATCCATAATCCTATCCCCCCCCCCCCAAAAAAAAACAACAGCAGAGGAAAAACTGAGGAATGAAAATTAGAGGGGAAAAGTTAACACCAGCAGTGAGAATAAATAACCTTCAGTGCTTTTCTAAAGATTCTGAGGTCTGATGGGCCTGAGTATCATGGAAATGTAAAGAATAAGAATAAGCAAATTAGGACCACTGTGTTTCAGCTTCCTTTTAGTCACTGTGACCATATTTCACAGCTTCTTAAACAAGTAATATGAAAATCAAAAATTGGACTCAAATTTATTGTTGCATTAATTTTATCATGGGATTTAAATTGGTCCCATATAATTATTCTACCATTACATCACAACAGAAACAGGAACTTGTTGGTTATCCACTTTCACTGTTTAATATTCCTTTATAGGACTGGACTTGTGTGGATTTATTAGAGGGTTACTGATAAAGAAATGTCATTATTTATAATGAAAAGTGTTGCTATGCAGATAAACCTAGAATGTAATACCTGAGAGAAGAAATTTAAATTTATCTGATTCTTCAAAGTCCCTCTCCATGATCCATTGTGTCCCCCCTCATGCTTACAATGCATTTTATAGTGAGAAGAAAGCTGAAGCCTAGAAAAGGGAAATAATGACCAAACATTCAGAGCTATCAAAAGACAGAGTCCTGACAACAGAGATCCTGACTTCTGGTGTTGACTTTTATAACAAAACAAGAGGAAATTAAAAATATGCTTTCTTTTTATCTGAACAAAAATTATTGAAGTTAGGAAAAAAAGAAACAAAAAAATATTACTATCATTTTGCATCGATTACTTTAAATTTGGAAACTGTTGGCAATTATCTTAACTATTCACCTGCCACAACAGGACTGGAACTCAGGGTCAGCATTTTTACCTCTATTTTGGAAAGTGTATATATATATATATATATATATATATATACACTTTCCAAAAGTATATATATATATACATACACATATATATAATGAAGCAATTATATATATATATATAATAAAACAATACTACTTTCCATCAAATTATTGATAGTAGTCATCTCCATTTCTTGAAGGAAACATTCATGATAAAGATATATATTTTCAAGGAGAAAATGTTTTACATTTCTTTATTTTCTGGTAAATTCAAATCATTTAAATATGTTTTTGGTAACATATTGCATAGAAAAGGTAAGTAACCTATATATTATATCTCTAGTTAGCATTTTGTGAGTAGATTGTGTTTAACCATATTCTTTCCTGTAATTAAAGAAAATTATCTGCTACTATTTTATTAGTTTAGTTCTTACAATACTATTTGCCATATTTATTGATATAACTGGCAAATAACATAGTTATTAAATTATTACAATGTAATAATCAAATATATGCATATACTGTGAAATGATTATAAAATAAAATTATTTAACACACCCATCACATCACATAGATACAATTATTATTATTATTTTTTGTGTGGTGAGAACTTCTAAGGTTTATTCTCTCAGCAACTTTGAAATATACAATACAAGAGTTACCCATAGTCACCATGCTGTACATTACATTCCCAGAACTTATTCAACTTATAACCAGAGGTTTGTACACTTTGTTCAGCTTCACCCATTTAACCCACTCCTACACCTGCCCTGGCAACTAAGAATCTGTTCTTTGTTTCTCTGATTTTTTTTACAAGTTTCCGCATATAAATGAGATCATACAGCCCTTGTCTTTCACTATCTGACTTATTTCACTTAGCACAATGTCCTTAAGTTTTATCCATAACATTGCAAATGGCAGGATTTCCTTTTATATGGCAGAATAATACTAAATTGTATATAAATACAGCACCTTATCTTTACCATTTCATCCACTGATGGACACTTAAGTAGTTTCCATATCTTGACTATTGTAAATAATACTGTCTTGAATGTAAGAGTGTAGATATTAGTTCAAGAAAATGATTTCATTTTCTTTAGATATATACTCAGATGTGGAATTTCTGGATCATATGGTAGTTCTATTTTTAATTTCTTGAGGAACCTCCATACTGGTTTTCATAGTGGCTCTACCAACTTACATTCCTACCAGCAGTATACAAAGGTTCACTTTTCTTCACATCCTCACCAGCACTTATCTCTGGTCTTTTTGATAGTGGCCATTCTAACAGGTGTGAGGTGATATCTCATGCTACTTTTCATTTGCATTTCCCTAATGATTAGTGATGTTGAGAATCTTTCTTTTTCCAGTTGGCTATTTGAATATATCCTTTGGAAAAATGTCTAATAACGTCTTCTTCCCATTTTTAAATTGGATTAAAAAAAACTATTGAGTTTTATAAGTTGCTTATATATTTTGGATATTAACTTCATCAGACACGTAGCTTGCAAATATTTTCTCCCATTCTAAAGGTTGCCTTTTGATTTTGTTGATGGTTTCTTTTGCTATGCATTTTTAGGTTTATGTATTCCCATTTGTTGATTTATATTTTTTTGATTGTCCATTGGTGTCGTATCCATTAAATCATATCTAAGACTAATGTCAAGTAGCATTTCCCAACATTTACTTCTAGGAGTTTTATGGTATCAGGTCTTACATTTAAATCTTTATTTCATTATGAGTTAATTCTGTGAGTGGTTTAAAATAACGGTCCAGTTTCATTCATTTTCATGTGCCTATCCAGCTTTCCCATCACCACTTATTGAAGAGGCAACCCTTTTCCCATTGAGTATTCTTGGATCCAACGTCATCTATTAACTGAATGTATATGCATGGGTTTATTTCTGGGTTCTTGATTCTGTTCCATTGGTCTGTGTGTCTGTTTATATGCCAAAACCAAGATGTTTTGATTACTATATTATTCTAATATATCTTGAAATCAGAAAGTGTGATGCCTCAAGGTTTATTATTCTTTCTCAGGATTGTTTTGGCTATTTTGGGTCTTCTGTGACACCATACAGATTTTAGAAATGTTTTTCTTATATCTGTAAAAAAGTAATGCCATTAGAATCCCGAGAGTGATTGCACTGAATCTGTAGATGTCTTCAATTAGTAAGTACATTTTAACAGTATTAAGTCTTCTAATTCATGAACATAAGATATATTTTTATTTATTTGTGCTTTCAATTCTTCTTATCAATGTCTTACAGTTTTCAGTGTACAGATCTTTCCTCTTTTTGATTAAATTAATTCCTAAGTGTATTCTGATGCTATTGTAAATGGGATATATTTTTAATGTCTTTTCAAATAAATTGTTACTACTATAGAGAAGAACACTTTATTTTTATATGTTGCTTTTGTATCCTGCAAGTTACCTGAATTTGTTTATTAGTTCTAAAAGCCCATTGGTGGAGTCCTTAGGATCTTCTAGATATAAGATCACGTCATCTGGGCGCAAGTGTGGCTATGAGCGCGGACATCAGAGACTGTCATGAAATGCTAAGGCTGCTGCTGCAGCCACCAAGAATCCTGTATGCAAGCAAAGGTCACTATCCACACCACCCTTCCCAGGAGGCTGTGCAGCCTGCCACTGCCAGGGTCCCATGATCCAGGGACAACTTCCCTGAGAGAACACACAGCATACTTCAGGCTGTTGCAACGTCACACCAGCCTCTGCAACTGCAGGCTCACCCTGCATTATATACCCCTCCTCCACCCGGTCAGAGACAGCTAGAACCCCCTAATCAGCCACTCTTTTAACCTTCTCCTGTATGGGTGAAGAACAGTCGCCAGAGGGAAACCTACATGCAGAAGTGGGGCCAAATCCAAAGCTGAAACCCAGGAGCCGTGTGAACAAAGAAGAGAAAGGGAAATTTCTCCGTGTAGCCTCAGGAGCAGCAGATTAAAAATCCACAATCAACTTGATGTACCCTGCACCTGTGGCATACCTGAATAGACAATGAATCATCCCAAAATTGAGGTGGTGAACTTTGGCAGCAACTGTAGACTTGGGGTTTGCTCTATGGGACTGACTAGTTTCTGATTTTTATGTTTATTTAGTATAGTTTTTAACACTTGTTATCATTGGCAGATTTGTTTATTGGTTTGGTTACTCTCTTCCCTTTTTTAGAACTTTTTAAAGTTTTAATAATTTTTAATAGTAATTTTTATTTTAATAACTTTATTTTATTTTATTTTTTTTTCTTTCTCTTTTCCTCCTCACTTTTCTTCTGAGCCGTGTGGCTGACAGGGTCTTGTGGCTCCAGCAGGGAGTAAGGCCAGAGCCTCTGAGTTGGAATACATGAGATCAGTACATTAGACCACCAGAGACCTCCAGGCCCCATGTAATATCAATCGGTGAGAGTTATCCCAGAGAGCGCCATCTCAATGCTAAGACCAAACTCCACTCAACAACAAGCAAGCTGCAGTGCTGGACACTGCATGCCAAACAACAAGCAAGACAGGAATACAACAACACCCATTATCAGAGAGGCTGCCTAAAATCGTAATAAGTTCACAGACACTGGAAAACACACCACCTGACATGGACCAGTCCACCAGAAAGACAAGATCCAGTCTAATCCACCAGACACAGGCATCAGTCTCCTCCGTCAGGAAGCGTACACAACCCATGGAACCAACTTTACCCACTGGGGGAAGAAACCAAAAATAATGGAAACTTGCAGCCTGTGAAAAGGAGACCCCAAACACAGTAAGTTAAGAAAAATGAGAAGACAGAAAAATACAGAGCAGATGAAGGAGCAAAGTAAAAACCCACTAAATCAAACAAATGAAGAGGAAGAGGCAGTCTACCTAAAAAAGAATTTAGAGTAATGATAATAAAAATGACCCAAAATCTTGGAAAGAAAAGAGAGAAAAAAAAAAGGAAACATTTAAAAAGAACATAGAACTAAAGAGCAAACAAACAATGATGAACAACACAATAAATGAAATTTAAAATTCTCTAGAAGGAATCAATAGCAGAATAAATGAGGCAGAAGAATGGATAAGTGATCTGGAAAATAAAAGATTGGAAAAAACCACAGCAGAGCAGAATAAAGAAACAGGAATGAAAAGAATTTAGGGCAGTCTCAGAACCTCTGGGAAAACATTAAATGCACCAACTTTCGAATTATAGAGGTCCCAGAAGAAGAAGAGACCAAGAAAGGAACTGAGAAAATATTTGAAGACATTATAGTTGAAAATTTCCCTAAAATGGGCAAGGAAATAGTCAATCAAGTTCAGGAAGTGCAGAGAGTCCCCTACAGAATAAAACCAAAGAGAAATATGCAAAACACATATTAAGCAAACATTCAAATATTAAATATGAAGAAAAATATTAAAAGCAAAAAGGGAAAAGCAACAAATAACATACGAGGGAATTTCCATAAGTTTAAAAGCTGATCTTTGAGCAGAAATTCTGCAAGCCAGAAGGGAGTGGCAGGATGTAGTGAAAGTGATGAAAGGGAAAAACCTACCAGCAAGATTACCCAGCAAGAATCTAATGCACATTTGATGGAGAAATTAAAACCTTTACAGACAAGCAAAAGCTAAGAGAATTCAGTCCTACCAAACCAGCTTTAAAACAAATTCTAAAGGAGCTTCTCTGGCAAGAAAAACAAGAGAAGGAAAAGACTTATAATAACAAGCCCAAAACAATTAAGAAAATGGTAATAGGAAGATACATATTGATAATTACCTTAAATATAAATGGATTAAATGATCCAACCAAAAGACATAGACTGGCTGAATGGATACAAAACATAAGACCCATATATATGCTGTCTACAAGACACCCACTTAACCTAGGAACACATACAGACTGAAAAAGATACTCCATGCAAATGGAAAACAAAGAAAGCTGGAGTAACAAATCTCATATCACACAAAATATACATTACAATTAAACCATTACAAGAGACAAAGAAGGACACTAGATAATGATTGAGGGATCAATCCAAGAAAAAGACATAACAAATGTAAATATTGATGAACTCAACATAGTAGCACCTCAATAAATAAGGCATATGCTAATACACATAAAAGGGGAAATTGACAGTAAAACAATAATAGTAGGGTACATTAACACTCCACTTTCAATACACTTCTTAATAACAAAGAGATCACTGAAGAAATCAAAGAGGAAATCAAAAAATACCTAGAAACAAATGACAATGAAAACATGACAACACAAAACTTATGGGATGCAGCAAAAGCAGTTCTAAGATGGAAGTTTATAGCAATACAATTCTACCTCAAGAAACAAGAAACATCTCAAATAAAATTTCTAAACTTACACTTGAAAAAATTAGAAAAAGAACCACAACAAAAGAAACACCAAAGTTAGCCGAAGGAAAGAAATCATAAACATCTGATCAGACATAAATGAAAAAGAAATGAAGGAAATGATAGCAAAGTTCAATAAAAGTAAAAGCTGGTCCTCTGAGAAGATAATAAAAATTGATAAGCCATTAGCCACATTCATCAAGAAAAAAAGGGAAAAGACTCAAATCAACAAAATTAGAAATGAAAAAGCAGAAGTAACAACTGACACTGCAGAAACACAAAGATTCCTGAGAGATTACTACAAGCAACTATATGCCAATAAAATGGACAACCTGGAAGATATGGACAAATTCTTAGAAAAGCACAACCTTCTGAGACTGGACAAGAAGAAATAGAAAATATAAACAGAACAATCACAGGCACTGATATTGAAACTGTGATTAAAAATCTTCCAACAAACAAAAGCCCAGGAACAGATGGCTTCACAGCCGAAGTCTATCAAACATTTAGAGAAGAGCTAACATCTATCCTTCTCAAACTCTTCCAAAATATAGCAGAGGGAGGGACACTCCCAAACGCATTTGATGAGACCACCATCACCCCAATGCCAAAACCAGAAAAAGATGACACAGAAAAAGAAAACTGCAGGGCAATATCACTGATGAACATACATGCAAAAAACCTCAACAAAATACTAGCAAACAGAATACAGAAGCACATTAAAAGGATCATACAACATGGTCAAATGGGGTTTATCCCAGGAATGCAAGGATTCTTCAGTATATCCAAATCAATCAATGTGATACACCATACTAACAAATTGAAGGGTAAAAACCATATAATATCTCAATAGAGGCAGGAAAAGTTTTGACAAATTCAACACACATTTATTACAAGGATCCTGTGGAAAGTAAGCACAGAGGGAACTTACCTCAACATAATAAAGGCCATATATGACAAACCCACAGCTAACATCGTTCTCAATGGTTAAAAACTGAAACCATTTCCACTAAGCTCAGGAAAAAGACAAGGTTGCACACTCTCACCACGCTATGACATAAATCACAGCAAGATCCTTTTTGACCCGCCACCTAGAGAAATGGAAATAAAACCAAAAATAAACAAAAGGGACCTAATGAAACTTAAGAGCTTTTGCACAGCAAAGGAAACCATACACAGGACAAAAAGACAACCCTCAGAATGGGAGAAAATATTTGCCAATGAAGCAACTGACAAAGGATTAATCGCCAAAATTTACAAGCAGCTCATGCAGCTCAATATCAAAATAACAAACAACCCAATCCAAAAATGGACAGAAGACCTAAACAGACATTTCTCCAAAGAAGATATACAGATTGCCAAAAAACACATGAAAGATTGCTCAATATCATTAATCATTAGAGAAATGCAAATCAGAACTACAATGAGATATCATCTCACACTGGTCAGAATGACCATCATCAAAATATCTACAGAAAATAAATGCTGGAGAGGGTGTGGGGAAAAGGGAAGCCTGTTGCACTGTTGGTGGGAAAATAAATTGATACAGCCACTATGGAGAACAGTATGGAGGTTCCTTATAAAACTAAAAATAGAACTACCATACGACCCAGCAATACCCCTAATGGGCATATACCCTGAGAAAACCATAGTTCAAGAAGAATCATGTAGGGCTTCCCTGGTGGTGCAGTGTTTGAGAGTCTGCCTGTTGATGCAGGGGGCACGGGTTTGTGTCCCGATCTGGGAAGATCCCATGTGCCACGGAGCAGCTGGGCCCGTGAACCATGGCCACTGAGCCTGTGCTTCTGAAACCTGTGCTCCACAATGGGAGAGGCCACAGCAGTGAGAGACCCGTGTACCACAAAAAAAATATATATATATAAAAAAAATAAAAAAAAAGAATCATGTACCAAAATGTTCATTGCAGCTCTATTTACCACAGCCATCACATGGAAGCAACCTAAGTGTCCATCCTCAGATGAATGGATAATGAAGATGTGGCACATATATACAGTGGAATATTACTCAGCTGTGAAAAGGAACGAAATTTAGTTATTTGTAGTGAGGTGGATGGACTTATAGTCTGTCATACAGAGTGAAGTACGTCAGAAAGAGAAAAACAAATACCATATGCTAACACATATATATGGAATATAAAAAAAATTAAAAATTGTCATGAAGAACCTAGGGGCAATATGAGAATAAAGATGCAGACCTACTAGAGAATGGACTTGAGGATACGGTGAAGGGGAAGGTTAAGCTGGGACAAAGTGAGAGAGTGGCATGTACATATATACACTACCAAACGTAAATAGAGAGCTAGTGGGAAGACGATACATAGCACAGGGAGATCAGCTCGGTGCTTTGTGACCACCTAGAGGGGTGTGATAGGGAGGGTGGGAGGGAGGGAGATGCAAGAGGGAAGAGATATGGGAACATATGTATATGCATAACTTATTCACTTTCTTATAAAGCAGAATCTAACACACCATTGTAAAGCAATCATACTCCAATAAATATGTTAAAAAAAGAATAAGAGAGATATGACTTTTTATTTTATCTTCACTTATTCTTTCTCCAGTGCCCTTCCTTTCATTATGCCGATCTGAATTTGTGACCCATATTTTACTTCTTCCTGAAGAACTTCTTTAACATTTCTTGAAAAGCAAGTCAACTGGTAACAAATTCCCTCAGTTTGCTTGTCTAAAAAAAGTTTTTTATTTCTTCTCTCTTTTGAAGGTTATTTTTGCAAGGTACAGAAATCTAAGTTGTTGGATTTTTTTCCCTTAATACTTTAAATATGTCACTCCATTCTCTCCTCTTTTCATGACTACTTAGAAGACAAATGTAATTTTTACTGTTGCTCCTCTACAGGTAAGTTTTTATTGCTCTGGCTTCTTTCACGTTTTTTTAAATATATGATTTTCTACACTTTTATTATGATGTGCTTAGGTGTGCTTTTTTTGTCTTTTATTTTGTTTGGTGTTCCCTGAGGTTCTTGGAACTGTTGCTTGTTATCTAACATTAATTTGAGGATATTCTCTATTATTAATACTTTAAATATTTATTCAATTCCTTTTTTCTTCTCCTTCTTGTAGTCCCACTATGTGTATGCCACACCTTTGAAAGTTTTCCCACATTCCTTGAATATTCTCTTCTTTTTTCACCCAGGCTTCCCTTTTCTTTCCATTTTTGGAACTTCTGTAGCCATATACTAAATCTCAGAGGTTCTTTTTTTACTCTGTCTAGTCTACAAATGAGCCCATCAAAGACATTCTTTCTTTCTATCAGCTTTTCTTTTTGGTTCTTAAGATTTTCTTTGCTATGCTTATATTTTCCATCTATTTTTGCATGTTGTCTACTTTTTTCATCACAGCTGTTAGCATATTAATCAGAGTTCTTTTCAATTCCTGGTCTGATAACTTCAACATCACTGTCATATCTGTGTCTGGTTCTGCCGCCTGCTATGTCTATTTTTTGTAGTATGCCTTATAATTTTTTTATTGGAAAGTGGACAGGATATATTATATAGAATGAACCACAGTGAATAAACCTTACTAATGTAGTCATTATGCGTGGTGGGAAGGGAAGCCTTCCATAGTCTTATAATTAGGTTTCAGTCATTTAGTAACCTTGTGTCCCTGGTCTCTAAATTTCCCAGTGCTTCTGAGTTATCCCCTTCACTTAAATGGACAAGATGGCTAGAGTGTACTGGATTTGAGTATTTCTTTGCCCCTGAATGATTATCCTCTAATACCCCAGCAGGTTAGGTCCTGGGAAAATAGTTTCTCCTGAGGGCCAGCCATGTTAAGGACAGAATGTTCTTACAGATTTCAAAATGTTTATTTCTTCCCACTTGCTGCCAGAAAAGTGGAGATTTTTATTTAATTTTTCACTTTGCCGGACCTCCTGAGGTAAAATTCACAGCAGTGTGAGAGCCCCCTTATGACTTTTTCTACCCGGATATTTTAATTATCAGACTTGACCATATTGAGCCACCAGCAATTTGTCAATTACCGTTTAGCTTTTCCAGCCTCAGTACTGGTTCTTGTGGATATTTTTGCTTGTGGGTTTCTACTCTGGCAATTTGAGATTCTCTGTATTTTCCTGTCTGATTCTTCAATTTTGGGAGCAGTGGTCTGCTCTGTCACTGCAGTTCTTTTTTGGACCTAAAAAAATTGATTTTTCACTTTGTTTAGCTTTTGGCTTTTTGATAAGATGGAGTGGCAATTTCTAAGCTCATTACATGCTGGACCAGAAAAAAGAATGCTATTAATATTTTTTTCAAATATTAAAATAGTGTTAAATTTCTGGAATAAAACCCATTTGGTTGTGGTGTCTTATATTTTGTATATATTGTTGAATATGATCTTTTCTTCTTTTTGTTGAGAATTTTTGAAGTTATCTTTGTAAGGGATATTGGCCTTAGCTTTCCTTTCTTTTCAAATTGTCTTTGCTTTTGGCACTAGTGAAGTAGTGTCCTCATAAATGATGTGCCAAGGATTTTCTTTCCTTCTATTTTATGAAAGAGACTGTGTGGAATTAATGTTACTTCTTTAAGTGTTTAGTGGAAATTACCATTGAAACTCTATTGGACTGGAGATTTTTATGGAGGTCTTTAACTATATATTAATGTTTAATATACAGGGCAATTAAGATTCTCTATTCATTGTGTAGTTTATAGATTTCAAGGAATTGGTCTGTTTCACATAAGTTGTATAATTTATATATCTAGTGTTTTTCATAATATTTCATTACTACTTCTGTAATGTCTGTGTGGTCTGAAGTGATAGGCATTCTTGTATTTCTAATATTGTCATTTTTCTCCTCCTTGTTTTTTATCAGTATTTCTAAAGGCCTATCAGTTTTATTAATCTTTGCACAGAACAAACTTCTAAAAGTGATGTAAATGGTAACATAAAAAATATAAGAAAGGGAGGATCAAAATGATAGAGTTTTTGTATGTAAACTAAGTTAAACTATCATAACAAAACAGACTTTTGCCTCTATAAGTTGTTTTATGTAAACCTCGTGAAAACTACAAAGCAAAAATACACAATATACAAGAAGATAAAGAGAAAGTAAACAAACCATACCACTATTACAAATCATCAATTTACAAATACGGAAGCAAGGTGGTATTAAAAAAATGGAATTTCAAAATAACCAGGAAGCAATTAAAAAGATGCCATTAGTAAGTCCTCACCTATCAATAATTGCTATAAATGGTAATGGATTTAATTATCCAATAAAACATATCTGGATGGATAAAAAAAGAAAACCCAACTATATGCTGTCTACAGTAGATTCACTTGATTTAAGGACACACATAAGTTCAAAGTAAAGCGAGGGATGACAAAAGATATTCCATGCAAGTGTAAACAAAAAAATGAGAAGGGATAGCAATTCTTATATCAGATGACATAGACTTTAAAGCAATTTTTTTAAAAGATATGAAGATGATCATTGTATGGTGATGAGAGGGTTAATTAATCAGCAATATATAGTAATTATAACTATTCACCCAACATCAGAGCACATAAGTATACTAAGCAAATTCTAACAGATATGAAGAGAGAAATTTTAAAAATGTAGTAATGTTAGGGGAATTAAATCCCCTACTTTCAACAATAGATCTATCATCCAGACAGAAAATCAATAAGAAAGGGTTGGGCTGGAAACATAGTTAAGTTAAATGGACCTAACAGAAATATATAGCAGAATATTCCATTCAAGAAGAGCAGAATACACAATATTCTCAAGCATACACAAAACATTCTCCAGTGTAGATTAAAGATAGGTTCCAAATAAGTCTTAGAAAATTTTAAAAGATGGAAATCATACCAAATATCTTTCCTGACTATAGTGGTATGAAACTAGGAATCAGTAACAGGAGGAAAGCTGGAAAATTCAAAAAAGGTGGAGATTAATAAGCAAGCTCCTGAACAACCAATGGGTCAAAATGGAAATCAAAACATATATCAAGAAACATTATGAAACAAATAAAACTGAAAGCACAACATATCAAAGCTTCTAGGATGTTGCAAAAGCAGTTTTAAGTGTGAAGTTTATAGTGATAAATGCCTACATTAAGAAATAAGAAATAATTCAAATAAACAACAGGAGGTCACCCCACAAGAAACTATAAAAAGAAAGACAAATTATGCTCAAAATTAACAAAACAGGGGAAATAAAGATCAGAGTTGAAATAAATGAAATAGGTTCCATAAAAACAATAGAAACAATAAGTGAAAACAAAAGCCATGTTTTTTGAAAAATAAACAAGATTTACAAAATTTTAGCTAGACTAACTCAGGAAAACTGATAGGTCACAATTAAATAAAATTGGAAATGAAAGAGAAGACATTACAAATAATACTACAGAAATGCAAAGGCTCATGAGAGGGATAGATCATATAGACAGAAAATCAAGCAGGACACACTGAACTTGAACCATAGTTTAGACCAATAAACTTAATAGACATATACACAACATTCCATCCAACACCTTCAGAATATATTTTCTTCTCAAGCACACATGAAAAATTGCCCAGAGTCGATAATATGTTAGGCCACAAAACAAGTTTAAATAAATTTTAAAAGATTGAAATCATATTAAATACCTTTTCAGATCACAATTATATGAAATTAGAAATCAATAACAGGAAGAAATCTAAACAATTCACAAATATATAAAAATTAAACAACTCCCTCCTGTACAACCAATATATCAAAGAATAAATTAAAATGGAAATCACAAAATATCTTGAAGAAACACAATTGAAAACACAGTGCAAAAGCAGTTTTAAGAGGGAAGCTTATAAATAAAATAAAATAAAAATTTACATTAATAAATCAGTATGATCTCAATCATAATTTTACATCTCAAGGAACTAGAAAAAGATAAAACTAATTCCAGCATTAACAGATGGAAGGAAATAACTTTGATCAGAGAATAATAAAATACACAACAACAAAACAATAGAAGAGATCAACAAATTAAGAGCTGGTTTTTTGAAAAGATAAAATTGACAAAACTTTTGCTCAAACAACTAAAACAAAAAGAGGGAAGACAAAATCAGAAAGAAAAGACACATCACAACTGATACCACAGAAACAAAAAGGATCATAAGACAACCTACCAAGATTAAATCATGAAAAACAATAGAACAATAATGAGTAAGGAGTTTGAATCAGTAATAAAAAAAACCTCCCAACAAATAAAAGCCCAGTACCAGATGGTTTCACTGGTGAATTTTACCAAACATTTAAAAATGAAACAACAATTTTTCTCAAACTATTTTTTTAAATTGAAGCAGAGTGAACACTCTCAATCTTATTTTATGAAGCCAGCTTACCTTATACAAAAGCCAGACAAAGACAATATGAGAAAATAAAATTATAGGCTAATATCCCTGACAATCATAGAGACAAAATTCTTCACAGAATATCAGCAAATCAAATTCAACAATACATTAAATCACATTCTATGATTAAGCTGGATTAATCCCAAGAATGGAAAGATGCTGCAAATCAATCAATAAGATACACTGAATTTAAAAAATTAAGGATGAAAATCATATGATTATTTCAATAGATGCAGAAAAACATTTGACAAAGTTCAACACACTTTCATGACAAAAACCTTTAACAAATCGGATATAGAAAGAACATACTTCAACATACTAAAACCCACATATGAGAAGCTGATGTCATACTCAGTGGTGAAAAGCTGAACATTTTTCCTCAAATATTAAGCACAAGGCAAAGTGGCTTACTCTAGCCACTTGTACCCAACAGAGTACTCGAAGTCCTAGCCAGAGCAATTAGGCTAGACAAAGAAACAAAATTTATTAGAATCAGGAAAGAAGTAAAATTATCTCTATTTGCAGAAAAAATGATATTATATATAGAAAGCAGGAGGATATAAAATCAGGATCTAAAATCAATATATAAGATTTGTTGTGTTTCTGTATACTAACAATAAACTATCAGAAACAGAAATAAAGAAAACAATCCCATTTACAATATTGTAAGACCAAAACACTTGGGAATAACTTTAACCAAGTAGGAGAAAGATATTTTTACTTAAAACTATAAGATTGATGAAAGAAATTGAAAAAGACACAAATAAAAAATCATATTTTGTGTTCATGGATTAGAAGAACTAATTTTGTTAAAATGTCCATACTTCCCAAAATGATCTATAAATTCAATGCAATCTTCATTGAAATACCAACGGTATTTTTTCTCAGAAAAAGAAAAAGAAAAAAAGAGTCCTAAAATTTGTATGGTAGCACAAATGACCCTTACTAGTCAAAGTGATCTTGAGAAAGAACAAAGGCAGAGGCATCACTCTTCCTGATTTCAGGTTATTTTACAAAGCCATAGTCATTAAACAGTATGATCTTGTCATTAAAACAGACACATAGATCAATGGAACAGAATAGAGAGCCCAGACATAAACCCATGCATGTATGATCAATTTAGTTCTCAACAAAGGGGCCAAGAATGTATAATAAGAAAGTATATTACCTTTAATAAAATGTATAGGGAAAACTGAATAACTACATGCAGAAGAATGAAACTGAAACCCTTTCTGAAACATGAAAATTAACTAAAAGTGAGTTAATTACCTTTATCATAATACCTGAAGCCCTAAAACTACTACAAATAAACACAGGGGTAAGCCTCAGGCAAGGGGTTAATATTTAAAATATACAAGAAACTCATACAACTCAATAGCAATAAATAAATAAATAAATAAATAATAACTGAATTTAAAAATGGGCAAATAACTTGAATAGACATTTTTTCAAAGAAAGCATGCAATGGCTAGCAGTTATATGAAAAAGTACTCAACATTACTAATATTTAAGGAAATGCAAATCAAAACTAGAAGATATTTCCTCATGTCCATTAGAATGAATGTTATCAAAATGAGAAGGCAAATGCTGGGGAGAATAGTTTTTATTCTCTTCTATTCTATTCTATTCATCATCATACACACACACACACACACACACACACACACACACACACATATATGGCAATAACAAGTGTTGTGGAGGAACAATTGAAATGGGAACCACTGTATTTGCTGATTGGAATGCAAAATGATGCAGTCTCTGTGAAGAGAGTTTGGCCCGTCCTCAAAAAATTGAAGATAGAATCACCATATGATTTGGTATTTCACGTCTGCATACATATCAAAAAGAATTAATAGATGGATTTTGAGGAGATTTTGACAATCCCATGTTCATGCAGCAATAGTCATTAGAGCCAAGATGTGAAACATGCTAAATGCCCTCTGCTAGATAAATGGTTTTAAAAATGTGTTATACACATATTATGGAATATTATTGAGCCTTAAAATATCAATCCTGAATTATATGACCACACAGAAGAAACTTGAAGACATTTTTCTAATGAAGTAAGACAGTCACCAAAAGAAAAACACTGCATGATTGGACTTATACAAGGTATCTTAAACAGTCAAAGTTATAGAAACAAAAAATAGAATGATGATTGCCAGGAGTTGGAGGAATAGGAAAAGGGAGAGTTGCTAATCAATATTTATAAAATTTCAGTTACACAAGATAGTCTCCAGGTATCTGCTATATAATACTGTGCCTGTAAATAACAATACTGTACTGTACACTTAAAATCTTTTGAGGGTAGATCTTATGTTCAGTGCTACTAGCACAATAAAATTTTGAAAAGTAAGCTAATAAAATTCAAATCAATGTTATTAATTTAAAAAAAATTGGAAGCAGAGACCCAAATACTTGCACACCAATGTTCATAACAGTATCATTCACAATAACTGAAAGATGGAAACAACCAAAATGTTCATCAATTACATTATGGATAAAAAAATGGGGTATATACATAAAGTGGAATATTATTTAATCTTATAAAGAAGTGAAATTCTATTTAGTGTGTGTGCCATTCTTTTTTACTGAAGTATAGTTGAATTACAATATGTTAGTTTCAGGTGTACAGCATAATGATTCAATATTTCTGCAGTCATACAACATTATAGGTTATTACAAGATAATGGGTATAATTACTTTTGCTAACAGTGTATCCTTCTTGCTTATCTATTTTATATATAGGAGTTTTTATCTGTTAATTCCTTGCCCCGAATTTTCCTCCCCCTTCTCCCTCCCCTTTGTTAACCACAAAGTTGTGTCCTATATCTCTGAGACTGTATCTAATTTTGCATATACATTCATTTGTATTCTTTTTAGGTTCCACATATAAGTGATATCACACTACTTACTTTTCTTTGTCTGACTTATTTCACTAAATATAATATTCTCTAGTTCCATACATGTTGCTGAAAATAGCATTATTTCATCCTTTTTTAATGGCTAATATTCTATTGGATACACACACACACACACACACACACACACATATATTTATACCTTTTTTTTTTTTTTTTTTTTGCGATACACAGGCCTCTCACTCTCGTGGTCCCTCCTGCTGCGGAGCACAGGCTCTGGACGCGCAGGCCCAGTGGCCATGGCTCACAGGTCCAGCCACCCCACGGTACGCAGGATCCTCCTGGACCGGGGCATGAACCCGTGTCCCCTGCATCGGCAGGCAGGCTCCCAACCACTGCACCACCAGGGAAGCCCGTATACCACATTTTTTAACGCAATTCTTTTGATGGGCAATTTGTATTGCTTTCATGCATTGGCTATTGTAAATAGTGCTGCTATAAGCATTAGGGTGTATGTATTTTTTATATTAGTGTCCTTGATTTTTTCAACATATATACCCAGGAGTGGAATTGCTGGATCAGGTGGTAGTTCTATTTTTAGTTTTTTGAGGAAGCTCCATGCTGTTTCAAATAGTGGCTGCACCAACTTCCCTTCCCTTCAACAGTGTAAAACGGTTCTCTTTTCTCAACATCCTCTCCAGCATTTGTTATTCGTAGATGTTTTGATGATAGCCATTCTGACAGGTATGAAGTAATATCTCATTGTTGTTTATATTTGCATTTCTCTAAAAAATAGAGGTGCTGACCACCTTTTCATTTGTCTGTTGGCCATCTATATGTCATCTTCGTGAAAAAATTGTCTATTAAGGTCTTCTGCCCATTTCTACATAGGACTCTCTGTTTTTTCAATATTGAGTTATATGAGTGGTTTATATATTTTAAATATTAACCCCTTGTCAGTTGCATACTTAGCAAATATTTTCCCCCACTCTGGAGGTTGTCTTTAAGTTTTGTTGATGGTCTCCTTTGCTGTGCAAAGCTTTAACATTTAATTAGGTCAAATTTGTTTAATTTTGATTTTATTTATTTTGCCTTAAGAAACTCGTACAAGAAAATATTGCTACTATGATTTATGTCAAAGACTGTTCCACTTATGTTCTCTTCCAGAAGTTTTATTGTTTCATGAATTAAATTTAGGTCTTCAAACCATTTTGAGTTTATTTTTGTATATGGTGTGAGGGAATGTTCTAATCTCATTATTTCACATGTGGATGTCCAGTTTTCCTCAGCCCTATTTGTTGAAGAGACTATCTTCTCTGTTGTGTATTCTTACCTCTGCTGTCATAGCTTAATTGACCATAGGTTCACAGGTTTATTTCTAGGCTCTCTATTCTGTTGCATTTATCTATATGTCTAGTTTTGTGCCAGTATCATACTATTTTGATTATTGTAGCACTGTAGTATAGTCTGAAGTCTGAGAGTGTTATACCTCCAGTTTTGTTCTTTTTATCAGGATTGATTGGTAATGGGAAAATGGAAATCAAAAATAAAGCTGGATCAGCAATACTCATATAGACAAAATGGACTTTAAAATAAAGACTGTTACAAGAGACAAAGAAGGACAGTACATAATGATCAAGGTATCAGTTCACAAAGAAGGTATAACAACTGTAAATATATATACATGCAACATAGGAGCACCTCATAATTTAAGGCAAATGTGAACAGCCATAAAAGGAGAAATTGACACTAACACAATAATAATGGGGCACATTAACACCACAATTAGTTCAATGAGCAGATCATCCAGGCAGAAAATTAATAAGGAAACACAGGCCTTAAATGACTCATTAGACCAGATAGATTTAATTGAAGTTTATAGAGCATTCCAAAAACGGCAGGATACACATTCTTTCCAAAAGCACATGGAACATTCTCCAGGACAGATCACATGCTGGTCCACAAAGCAAGCTTCAGTAAATTTAAGATAATTGAAATCATATCAAGCATCATTTCCAACCACAACAATATGAGATTAGAATTCAACTACAAGAATAAAACTGTGAAAATCAAAACCACTTGGAGGCTAAACAACATGCTACTAAATAACCAATGGATCACTGAAGAAATCAAATAGGAAATAAAAAATATGCCTAAAGACAAGTGAAAAAGAAAACATGGTAGTCAAAAACTTATGGAATGCAGTAAAACAAGTTCAAAGGGGGAAGTATATAGCAATAAAATCTTGCCTCAGGAAACAAGAAAAATCTCAAATAAACAACTTATCCTTAAATCTAAAGCAACTAGAGAAAGAAGAAAAAGCAAAACCCAAAGTTAGTGGAAGGAAAGAAATCATAAAGATAAGAGCAGAAATAAATGAAGTAGACAAAAATAAAACAATAGAAAAGATCAATAAAACTAAAAGCTGGTTCTTTGAAAAGATAAACAAAATGATAAAACTTTAGCCAGACTCATCAAGAAAAAAAGGGAGAAGTCTCAAATCAATAAAATTAGAAATGAAAAAGAAGTTAAAATAACATTGCAGAAATATAAAGGATGATAAGAGACTACTACAAGCAACTATATGCCAATAAAATGGACAACCAAGAAGAAATGAACAAATTCTTAGAAAGGTACAAACTCCCAAAACAGAATCAGGAAGAACTAGAAAATATGAACAGACCAATCACAAGTACTAAAGATGAAATTGTGATTTGAAAACTTCCAGCAAACAAAAGACAAGGATTAGCTGGTTTCACAGGCAAATTCTATCAAACGTTTAGAAAACAGTTAACACTATCCTTCTGAAACTATTTCAAAAAATTGGAGAAGAGATAACACTTCCAAACTCATTCTATGATGCCACCATTACCCTGATACAAAAACCAGACAAAGATACCACAAAAAAAGAAAATTACAGACCAAATACTACCAAACCAAATCCAACTATACATTAAAAGGATCATACACCATGATTTATCCCAGAGATGCAAGGATTTCTCAATATCTGCAAATCAATCAGTGTGATACATCACATTAATAAATTGAAGAATAAAAACCATATGATCTTCTAAATAGTTGCAGAAAAAGCAATTATGATTTAAAAAACTCTCCATAAAGTGGACATAGAGGGAACATACCTCAACATAATAGAGGCCATATATAACAAACCCACAGCTAATATCATGCCCAAGGTGTAAAGCTGAAAGCACTTCCTTCAAGATCAGGAACAAGACAAGGATGTCCACACTTGCCTATATTATTCAACATAGCTTTAAAAATCTTAGCCATGGCAATAAGACAAGAAAAAGAAATGAAAGGAATCTGAATTGGAAAAGAAGAAGTAAAGCTGTCACTGTTTGCAGATGACATGATATTATAGAAAATCCTAAAGATACTACCAGAAATCTACTACAGTTCATCAATGAATTTGCTAAAGTTGCAGGATACGGTATTAACACACAGAAATCTGTTTCATTTCTATACACTAACAACAAATGATCAGAACAAGAAATTACGGAAACAATCACATTTACCATCCCATCAGAAAGAATAAAATACCTAGAAATAAACCTAACTAAGGAGGCAAAATGCCTGTACTCTGAAAAGTATAAGATGCTGATGAAAGAAGTCAAAGGCGAAACAAACAGATCAAAAGATTTCTCATAATCTTGGATTGGAAGAATGAATGTTGCCAAAATGGCCATACAACCCAAAGCAAGCTACAGATTCAATTTAATCCCTATGAAATTACCAGTGAAAGTTTTTGCAGATCTAGAACAAAAATCTTGAAATTTGTGTGGAAACACAAAAGACTGTGAATAGCCAAAGTGATCTTGAGAAAGAAAAATGGAGCTGGAGGAATCAGGCTCCCTGACTTCAGACTATACTACAAAGATACAGTAATTAAGGCAGTATGGTGCTGGCACAGAGACAGACCTCACAGATCAGTGGAAAAGAATAGAAATCCTAGAAATAAATGCACCATCCTATGGTCAGTTAATCTATAACAAAGGAGGGAAGAATATATAATGGAGAAAAGGTAGTCTCTTCTAAAAGTGAGTCTGGGAAAACTAGACAACTACATGTAAAAGTATAAAATTAGATTCTTCTCTAACACCATACACAAAAATAAACTCAAAATTGATTAAAGACCTAAATGTAAAACCATATACTATAGGGTTGTGCAGTGGTTGAGAATCTGCCTGCCAGTGCAGGGGACATGGGTTCGAGCCCTGGTCTGGGAAGATCCCACATGCCACGGAGCAACTGGGCCTGTGAGCCATAACTACTGAGCCTGCATGTCTGGAGCCTGTGCTCCGCAACCAGAGAGGCCACGATAGTGAGAGTCCCATGCACCATGTTCAGCCACTATGGAGAACAGTATGGAGGGTCCTTAAAAAACTACAAATAGAACTACCATATGACCCAGCAATCCCACTACTGGGCATATACCCTGAGAAAACCGAAATTCAAAAAGAGTCATGTACCAAAATGTTCATTGCAGCTCTATTTACAATAGCCCGGAGATGGAAACAACCTAAGTGCCCATCATCGGATGAATGGATAAAGAAGATGTGGCACATATATACAATGGAATATTACTCAGCCATAAAACGAAATGAAATTGAGCTATTTGTAATGAGGTGGATGGACCTAGAGTCTGTCATACAGAGTGAAGTAAGTCAGAAAGAAAAAGACAAATACCGTATGCTAACAAATATATATGGAATTTAAGAAAAAAAAATGTCATGAAGAACCTAGAGGTAAGGCAGGAATAAAGACGCAGACCTCCTAGAGAACGGACTTGAGGTTATAGGGAGGGGGAAGGGTGAGCTGTGACAGGGCGAGAGAGAGTCATGGACATATACACACTAACAAACGTAGTAAGGTAGATAGCTAGTGGGAAGCAGCCGCATGGCACAGGGATATTGGCTCGGTGCTTTGTGACAGCCTGGAGGGGTGGGATAGGGAGGGTGGGAGGGAGGGAGACGCAAGAGGCAAGAGATATGGGAACATATGTATATGTATAACTGATTCACTTTGTTATAAAGCAGAAACTAACACACCATTGTAAAGCAATTATACCCCAATAAAGATGTTAAAAAAAAAAAGAATGGCCCCCACTTGCCACAACTAGAGAAAGCCCTCGCACAGAGACGAAGACCCAACCCAGCCAAAGATAAATAAATTAAAAAAAAATCATGTACTATAAAACTCTTAGAGGAAAACAGAGCAGAACACTCTTTGACACAAATCTTTTTAGGTCCTAGAATAATGATAATAAAAACAAATTAAACAAATGGGACCTAATTAAACTTAGAAGCTTTTGAACAGCATAGGAAAGCATTAACTAAACATAGAGAAAGCCTACAGAATGAGAGAAAGTATTTGCAACCAGTACAACCAACAAGGGATTAATCTCCAAAATATACAAACAGATCATGCAGCTCAATATCAAAACAAACCACCCAATAAAAAAATGGGCAGGTGATCTAAATAGACATTTCTCCAAAGAAGACATACAGATGGCCAAAAAGCACATGGAAAGATGCTCAACATCACTAATTATCAGAGAAATGCAAATCAAAACTACAATCAGGTATCACCTCACACCAGTCTGAATGGCCATCAAAAAGTCTACAACAATAAATGCTGAAGAGGGTGTGGAGAAAAGGGAATCCTCCTACACTGTTGGCGGGAATGTAAATTTGTACAGCCAGTATTGAGAACAGTATGGAGGTTCCTTAAAAACTAAAAATAGAGCTACCATATGATCCTGAAATCCCCTTCTTGGGCATATATCTGGAGAAAACCGTAATTCTAAAGGATACATGCACCCTGATATTCATTGCAGCACTATTTAGCCAGGACATGGAAACAACCTAAGTGTCATCAACAGAAGAATGGGTAAAGAAGATGTGGTACATATACACAATGGAATATTACTCAGCCAGAAAATGAATTAAATTATGTGATTTGCAGCAACATGGATGGACCTAGAGATTATCATATTAAGTGAAGTAAGTCAGACAGAGAAAGACAAATATTATATGGTGTCACTTATATGTGGAATGTAATTTAAAAAATGATACAAGTGAACATTTTTCCAAAACAGAAAACAGACTTACAAATTTCAAAAAAGAGAAAGGTAGGGAGAAGGGATAATTAGGAAGTTGGGATTAACATATACACACTACTATATATAAAATAGATAATCAACAAGGACCTACTGTATAGCACAGTGAACTATACTAAATACTCTGTAATAACTTATATTGGGAAAGAATCTGAGAAAGAGTAGATATATGTATAACTAAATCACTTTGCTGCACATCTGAAACTAACACAATTTTGTAAATCAACTATACTCCAATGTAAAATAAAAACAATTTAAAAGAGGTTTATAAGTATTGCTTAACTTTTCACACAACCAGCCCTTGGTTTTGTTGGTCTTTTCAATTGCTTTTTCTTTTAAATCTCTATTTATTTTCTCTCTGATCTTTTGTAATCCTTCCTTCTGCTGACTTTGGGCTTTGGTTTTTCTTCTTTTTCTATTCTCTTAAGTGGTAGGTTATATAGTTTATTTGAGGTTTTTTGTTGTTGTTGTTGTTTCTTGAAGAAGGCCTGAAGCACCATGAAATTCCCTTTTAGAAATGTTTTGCTGTATCCCATAGATTTAGGAAAGTTTTGTTCCCACTTTCATCTGTCTCCAGTTATTTTATGATTTCCTACTTGATTTCATTGTTGATCCATTTTTTTTTAGCAGCAGTCTGTTTATTCAACATGTGTTTGTTTTTTTCCTGTTTTTATTTTTTTCTTTAGTTGATTTCTAGTTTCATACCATTGTAATTGGAAAAAATCTTTGATATAATTTCTGTTCTCTTAAATTTGTTGAGGCTTCTTTTTTGACCTAGTATGTGATCTATCCTGGAGAATGTTAACTGTGAGCTTGAAAAGAATGTGCATTCTACTGTTTTATTTGTATTGTCCTGTAGGTATCAATTAAGTCCAACTAGTCTATAGTTTCATTTAAGACTACAGTTGCTTTATTGATTTTCTATCTGATGATCTTTCCACTGATGTCAGTGGAGTGTTAAAGTCTCTTACTCTTGTCTTACTGTCAATTTCTCCTTTTATGCTGTTAATTTTTAAAAATGTATTTAGTTGCTCCTGTACTGGGTGTGTATATGTTAACAAGTGTAATATCCTCTTCTTGTATTGATCCTTTTGGCATTATATAATACCCTGCTTTGTCTTTAATTATAGCCTTTGCTTTAAAGTCTATTTTTTTTCTGACGAGTATTCCTACTTCTGCTTTCTTGTCATATTTGTTTGCATGAAATATCTTTCTTCTATCCTCCTACATTCAGTCAGTGTGTGTCTTCACCACTGAAGAGAGTGTCTTGTAGGCAGCCTGTTTAAAGGTCTCTCTCTCTTTTTAATCCAATAAGTTACCATATGTATTTTGATATGAGCTTTTAGTTCATTGACATTTAAGGCAAGTATTTAAGGTAAGTATTTATAAGTATGTAGTTATTGCCATTTTATTACCTGTTTTCCAGTTGTTTGAGTAGTTATTCTCTGTTCATTTCTTATTCTTTTTCTTCCTTCCATTTGGTTTGATGATTTTCTTCCATAATATGCTTGGATTCATTTCTTTTTGCTTTTTATATATCTAATGTATGGTTGTTTTTGTTGTTTTTTTATGTGTGGTTACCATGGGGTTTATATATGTTGACCTATAGTTATATCTACTTGATTTAAACTGATAGTCATTTACATTAAAACACATTCTATGGAAACCACATTTTTATACCTCTCCCTCACATTTTGTGTTTTTGATGTCATATTTTACATCTTCATACTTATCTCTTTACTGTTTATTATAATTATAGTTGCTCTTACAATTTTGTTATTCTTTAATTTACGTACTGGCTTAATTAAGTGATCTTCCATCCTAAGTATTTGCCTTTCTTATTGGAATTCTCCCTTTTCTATAAATCTTACTTCTTTTCCATTTAGAGAAGAGCCTTCAATATTTTTTTTTTTGGTACGTGGGCCTCTCACTGTTGTGGCCTCTCCCATTGCAGAGCACAGGCTCTGGACGTGCAGGCTCAGCGGCCATGGCTCACGGGCCCAGCCGCTCCACAGCATGTGGGATCTTCCCGGACTGGGGCACGAACCCATGTCCCCTGCATTGGCAGGTGGACTCTCAACCACTGCACCACCAGGGAAGCCCAAGCCTTCAACATTTTATGAGGTAGGTTTAGTATTGATGAATTCTTTTAGATTTTGCTTGTCTGAGAAGTTCTTTACTCTCCTTGTATTATAAATGATAATCTTGCTGTATAGAGTATCCGTGTTTGTAATTTTTTTCCCTTTTAGCAGTCTAATTGTATCACACCACTCCCTTCTGTCATGTAATGTTTCTGCGGAAAAATCTGTTGGTAGCCTTATGGGAATGCCCTTGTATATGATTCTTTGATTTTTCTCTTGCTGCCTTTAGAATTCTCTTTAACTTTTTCCATTTTATTTATGATATGTCTTGGTGTGGGTCTATTTGGGTTAATTTTGTGGGGGACCCTATGTGTTTCCAGTACCTGGATCTGTTTCCTTCTTCAGGTTTAGGAAGTTTTCATCCATAATTTCTTCAAATACATTTGCAATCCCCTTCTCTTTCTTCTCCTTCTGAGAATTTTATATTGCAAATGACGGCACATGTTATCTTACCCCAGAGACCTTGTATGCTGTCTTAATCTTATTTTTTTTCATTTGTCTTTCTCTCTTCTGTTCTGATTGTGTGATTTCCACTATCCTATTTTCCAGATCAAGTATGTGTTCTTCAATATCATTTAGTCTGCTATTCATTGCTTCCAGAATGCTTTTAATATCAGATATTGAAGTATATATTTTGATTTGGTCTTTATCCTTCCCCACTACTTGCTAAAATGATCTGTGCTTAGATAACTTTTCTTTCATAATTAAGTTAACATTTTTTAATCAATGTTTTGAATTCTCTGTCAGATATATTGCTTAATTCTGTTTTATTATGTAATTTTCAGGTGTTTCCTCTTGCTCTTTCAATTGACAGTATTTCCTCTGCCTACTTATTTTACTTAACTTTCTCTGTCTCTCTGAATTTAGGTGAAATAGTTGCCTAGTATGATTTTGAAGGGGTGTTCTTAAGTGTGAATACCCCTATGTAAACTGTATGCCCTATGCATTTGGTGAGAGAGCTGGTTTTAATGTAATCACCAATCATGGCTTTCCTCAGGTTATGCTGGCAGCTGTCACCTTGGTAAGGTATGTGGCTGGTGATGGAGCCTGCACATGGTGTTAAAAGGGACTTCCTTTCTGCTTGGTGGCAGTTATCATCCTTTCATGGGTAGGGTCTGCTCCCAAGTTGCTGGAGTGGAAGCACTGAGGGTCAGGCTTGAGCTGGCTCTATTCTCTATAAATGTGTGCTTTTCTTCTTCTCCCTGTGCTGTGACGTTTTCCCCAAAGGAGTGGAGTGCTGAAGCAAGTGAGACATATATGCTTACAGAGGTCTGATGCCCTGCCTGTGTAGGTGTCTGTGGCTCTGCTCAGATACTGCCTAAATTTATGTCCTTTCCCATGTTGTGTCTATGCCAGATCCAGTGAAATGCTGTGACATGGGATGGGTGGGGCCAGCATATTCCTTTGGCTGTGGCTGTTGAGTGCAGTGAAGCAGTTGTGGGAATTCTGGTGGCCAGGATGCTATCAGAAGTCTGGTCTGCTTCTGGGGCACTGTTTGAATAAGCACCAAAAAATGGCTGCTTCTGTCCCACCTGAGCTGAGCCCTGGGCCCCTGGGTTACCACTTCATCCCTAGATCAAGTGTTTTCCATGCCCTGACCACCCTAAATCTGGTGCTAATCTGTGGCATGTAGTGAGTAGTCAGGGACATTCACTCAGCTAGGACTGGGGAGTGTGGCAAGGCAGAGCCTCTAAGGCAGACCACTTTTTGCCCTGTCTGGGGTCAAGCTAGCACCAAGCTGGACTCCCCAGGAGTGGATCCAAGGCTTCTCCAGACTTTCTATCTGTTCTAGGTATCTTCCAAGCAGCCAATGGTGCTTGCCTCCTACATGTAGGACCCCAGGTCTGAGATATCCAGTCTGTGGCTCAACCTGGTTACAATCTCCAGGGCAAATGTTTACCTGTGTGACCTCTTTCTTCTTCATAGGCATCTCCCAGGGACACTGGTACTGACCTGATGCCTTTCTTCTTGTCCTACCCAAATACATTCGTATCTTTCTTACAGTTTTGGCTGTAAATGAGTCCTTCTGCCAGTTTCCAGTTAGTTTTCCATGAGAATTATTCCACATGACAATAAAATTTGATGTGTTTGTTAGTGGCAGGAGGTGAGCTTCACATTCTCTTACTCTGCCATCAAGAACTCCACTTGATGAAATTCTGATGCATGATAAAACATGGATTTACTTTAAACACATTATGTTAGGTGAAATAAGCTAGATATAAAGGGACAAATATGTATGATTTCATAGACTTGATGTACCTAGGAGAGGTAAATTTATCAAGCAAGAAAGTAGAATATAGAGTACTAGGGACTATATGAAAGGGGGATGGGGAGTTACTATTTAATAGGTACAGAGTTTCAATTGGAAGTAATGAAAATTTTCTGGAGAAATAGCAGTGGTGGTTGCACTATGATGCAAATGTAATTAATGTCACTGAATTGTACATTTAAAATGATTAAAATGATAAATTATATATTATCTACATTTTACCAAAATACAAAATAAAAGAAATATAGAAAAAATATTTTGCAATGTTTTGGGATTTTTTATTTTTGGTAAGGTTATGGCCCTTGACTTCAAGGAGCTTACAGTAGAGTTGTGAAGAGAGGACATTTATAAAATTCATTATACTAGGGCTTCCCTGGTGGTGCAGTGGTTGAGAGTCTGCCTGCCGATGCAGGGGACACGGGTTCGTGCCCCGGTCCGGGAAGATCCCACATGCCGTGGAGCAGCTGGGCACATGAGCCATGGCCGCTGAGCCTGCACGTCCAGAGTCTGTGCTCTGCAATGGAGAGGCCACAACTGTGTGAGGCCCACATACCACACACACACACAAAATCATTATACTAAATATGAGACTGAGAAGTGCCAAAATAGGGGTAATGAACATACAGCTGTGTGAATTGAGAGGAAGGAGATATTACTGCTGTTTGAAAAATTCAGGGAATACTTTGTAAAGAAATCACATTTTTGGTGGGCCTTGTAGGACAGGTAGAGTAAAACATTTTAAAATTAGACTGGTGGAGGGAGTCAAGTACAGAAAATTTATTTATAGCATTTTCTTAAAAAGCTAGAAAACCATGGTGCTGTAAACATATTATATTTTTCTGAAAACAATCATTAGTTCCATTTGATTAGCTCTTTAGAGATAAGTACGTGTGAAAATGTCACAGATGAAATATATTTAAATGTTTTCATTTTTTAGACAATCAAAATTGAATAAGAGGGGAGACATTCAAGATAGCAGAAGGGTAAGACTTGGAGATCATCATGCTCTCCACAAATACATCAGAAATACATAAAAAACATGGAACAATGCCTACAGAACACCTACAGAATGCTGGCAGAAGAACTCAGACTTCCCAAAAGTCAAGAAACTCCTCACGTAACTGGGTAGGGCAAAAGAAAAAATAAATCACAGAGACAAAATAATAGGGACAGGACATGAACCTCTGGGAGGGAGCTGTGAAGGAGGAAAAGTTTCCACATACTAGGAAACCCCTTCACTGGAGAAGATGGGCGGAGGGGAAGCATTGGAGCCATGAAGGAGAGGGCAGCAATAGGGGTGCAGAGGGCAAAGCGGAATGATTCCCACACAGAGGATTGGTGCCAACCAGTACTCACCAGTCTGAGAGGCTTGTCTAGTCACATGCTAGGGTGGGTGGGGGCTGGGACCTCCGACTCCGGCTTCAAAGGTCAGATCCCAGGGAGAGGACTGGGGTTGGCTGTGTGAACACAGTCTGAAGGGAGCTAGTGCACCAGAACTAGCTAAGGGGTAGTCCTGGTAAAAGTCCGAAACTTCCTAAGAGGAAAGAGACCATTGTTGTGGGGTGTGCAAAAGAGGGAATTCAGAGCACTGCCTAAACGAGCTGTAGAGACTGGCGCAAGCCACGGCTATCAGCACAGACACCAGAGATGGGCATGAAACACTAAGGCTGCTGCTGCAGAGACCAAAAAGCCTGTGTGCAAGCACAGGTTACTATCCACAGCTTCCCTCCAAAGAGCATGTGAGGCTCACAACTGCCAGGGTGCCCTCATCCAGGAACAACTGCCCCAGGAGAACACATGGCCTGGCTCAGGCTGTAGCAAAGTCATACTGGCCTCAGCCACCACAGGCTTGCCCCGCATTCTGTACCCCGCCATCCCTCCAGCCGGAATAAGCCAGAGCCCCCAGCCAGCTGCTATTTTAACCCGATCCTGTCTGAGCGAAGAACAGATTCCCTCAGGTGACCTACACGCAGAAGTGGAGCCAAATCAAATGCTGAACCCCAGGAACTGTGTGAACAAAGAGCAAGGGAAATTTCTCCCAGCAGCCTCAGGAGCAACAGATTAAAACTGCACAATCAGCTTGATATACTTTGAATCTCTGGAATACATGAATAGACAGTGAATCATCCCAAAATTGAGGCAGTGGACATTGGGAGCAACTGTAGACTTGGGGTTTGCTTTCTGTATCAAATATGTTTCTGGCTTTATGATTATCTCAGTTTAGTATTTAGAGCTTATTATCATCGATAGATTTCTTTATTGATTTGAGTGTTCCATTCCTTTTTATATATATATATATACATATAGTTTTTTTCTTTTTCTCTTTTTGTGAGTGTGTATGTGTATGCTTCCATGTGTGACTTTGTCTGTATAGTTTTGCTTTTACCATTTATCCTAAGTTTCTCTGTGTAAGCTGTTTTTTCTCTTTTTTTATGACATTTTAAAGTTTATATTTAAAAACTCTTTTAATTTAATTATTTTTTTCTTTCTTTTTTCTCCTTTTTTTTCTGAGGCACATGGCTTACAGGGCCTTGGTGCTCTGGCCAGGTGTCAGCCCTGTGCCACTGAGGTGGGAGAGCTGAGTTCAGGATATTGGTCCACCAGAGACCTCCCTGCTCCACATAATATCAAATGGCGAAAGCTCTCCCAGAGATCTCCATCTTAACGCTAAGAACCAGCTCCACTCAATGACCAGCAAGGCACAATGTTGGACATCCTAGGCAAAAAAACTAACAAGACAGGAACACAATGACACCATCAGCAGAGAGGCTGCCTAAAATAATAATAAGGTCACAGGAACCCCAAAACACACCACTGGACCTGTTCTTCCACACCAGAAAGAAAAGATCCAGGCTCATCCACCAGAACACAGGCACTAGTCACTTCGACCAGGAAGACTACACAACCCACTGAACTAACCTTAGCCAATGGAGGCAGACTCCAAAAACAACAGGAACTACGAACATGCAGCCTGCGAAAAGGAGACACCAAACAAAATAAGTAAAGCAAACTGAGAAGAAAGAGAAACACACAGCAGATGAAGGAGCAAAGTAAAACCCAACAGACCAAACAAAAGAAAAGGAAATAGGCAGTCTACCTGAAAAAGAATTCAAAGTAATGACAGTAAAGATGATCCAAAATCTTGGAAATAGAGTGGAGAAAATACAAGAGACATTTAACAAGGACCTAGCAGAAAGAAAGACCAAACAAACAATGATGAACAACACAGTAAATGAAATTGCAAATTATCTAGAAGGAATCCATAGCAGAATAACTGAGTCAGAAGACCAGATAAGTGACCTGGAAGATAAAAGAGTAAAAAACCACTGCAGAGCAGAATAAAGAAAAGAGAATGGGGCTTCCCTGGTGGTGCAGTGGTTGAGAATCTGCCTGCTAATGTAGATGACACGGGTTCGAGCTCTGGTCTGGGAGGATTCCACATGCCATGGAGCAACTAGGCCCGTGAGCCACAAGTACTGAGCCTGCGTGTCTGGAGCCTGTGCTCTGCAACCAGAGAGGCCATGATAGTGAGAGGCCCACGCACCGCGATGAAGAATGGCCCCCGCTTGCCACAAATAGAGAAAGCCCTCGCAGAGAAATGAAGATCCAACACAGCAAAAGTAAATTAATTAAAAAAAAAAGAAAACAGAATGAAAACAATTGAGGACAGTCTCAGAGACCACAGGGAAAACATTAAATGCAACAACATTCGAATTATAGGCCTCCCAGAAGTAGAAGAGAAAAAGAAAAGGACTAAGAAAATATTTAAAGAGATTAAACTTGAAAACTTCCCTAACATGGGAAAGGAAATAGTCAGTCAATTCCAGGAAGTGCAGCAAGTCCCATACAGGATAAATCCAAGGAGAAACATGCCAAAACATATATTAATCAAACTATCAAGAATTAAATACAAAGAAAAATTATTAAAACCAGAAGTGATAAACAACAAATAATATACAAGGCAATCCCCAAAAGGGTAACAGCTGATCTTTCAGCAGAAACTCTGCAAGGCAGAAGGGAGTGGCAGGAAATAGTTAAAGTGATGAGAGGTAAAATCCTACACCAAAGATTACTCTACCAAACAAAAATCTCATTCAGATTTGAAGGAGAAATTAAAACCATTAAAGAAAAGCAAAAGCTGACGGAATTCAACACCATTAAAACAGCTTTACAGCAAATGCTAAAGGAACTTCTCTAGGCAGGAAACACAAGAGAAGGAAAAGACCTACAATAACAAATGCAAAACAATTAAGAAAATGATAATAGGAACATACATATTGATAATTACCTTAAATAAATGAATTACATGTTCCAAACAAAAGATGTAGACTGGCTGAATGGATACAAAAACAAGACCTGTATATATGCTGTCTACAAGAGACCCACTTCAGACCTAGGGACACATACAGACGGAAAGAGAGTGGATTGAAAATGATATACCATGCAAATAGAAGTGAAAAGCGAGCTGGAGTAGCAATTCTAATATGCAACAAAATAGATTTTAAAATAAAGAGACACAAAAGGACACTACATAATGATCAAGGGATCAAAGCAAGGAGAAGATATAACAAATGTAAATATTTATGTACCCAACATAGGAGCACCTCAATACATAAGGCAAATGCTATGAGCCAAGAAAGAGGATATTGATAGAAACACAATCATAGTAGGGGAATTCAACACCACACTTTCACCAATGGACAGATCATCCAAAATGAAAATAAATAAGGAAATGCAAGTTTTAAATGATACATTAAACAAGATGGACTTAATTGATATTTATTGGACATCCCATTCAAAAACAACAGAATACCCTTTCTTCTCAAGTGCTCATGAAACATTCTGCATGATAGATTATAACTTGGGTCAAAAATCAAGCCTTGATAAATTTAAGAAAATTCACATCATATCAAGTATCTTTTCTAATCACAATGCAATGAGACTAGGTATCAATTAGAGGAAAACAATCTGTAAAAAATACAAACACATGGTAGCTAAACAATATACTACTAAATAACCAAGAGATCACTGAAGAAATCAAAGAGGAAATAAAAAGATAACTATAAACAAATGACAATGAAAACTTGATGACCCATATTTTATGGGATGCAGCAAAAGCAGTTCTAAGAGAGATGTTTATAGCAATAACATCATACCTCAAGAAACAAGAAACAGGTCAAATAAACAATCTAACCTAACACCTAAAGCAATTAAAGAAGAAGAAGAACAACAACAAAAAACCCAAAGTTGGCAGAAAGAAAGAAATCATAAAGATCAGATCAGAAATAAATGAAAAATAAATGAAGGAAACAATAGCAAAGATCAACAAAATTGAAAGCTCCTTCTTTGAGAAGATAAACAAAATTGATAAACAATTACCTAGACTCATCAAGAAAAAAAAGGGAGAAGACTCAAATCAATAGAATTAGAAATGAAAAAGGAGAAGTAACAACTGCCCCTGCAGAAATACAAAAGATCATGAGAGATTACTACAAGAAAATATATGCCAATAAAACGGACAACCTGGAAGAAATGGATAAATTCTTAGAAAAACACAACCTTCCATGACTGAACCAAGAAGAAATGAAATAGAAAATATAAACAGACCAAACACAAGCACTGAAATTGAGACTGTGATTAAAAATCTTGCAACAAACAAAAGCCCAGGAACATATGGCTTCACAGGTGAATTCTATCAAATATTTAGAGAAGAGTTAATGTGTATCATTCTCAAACTCTTCCAGAGAATAGCAGAGGGAGGAACACTCCCAAACTGATTCTATGAGGGCACCATCACCCTGATACCAAAACCAGACAAACATGTCACAAAGAAAGGAAACTACAGGATAACATCACTGATGAACATAGATGCAAATATCCTCAAGAAAATACTAGCAAACAGAATCCAACTGCACATTAAAATGATCATACACCATGATCAAGTGGAGTTTATACCAAGAATGCAATGATTTTTTAATATACACAAATCAATCTATGTGATCAACCACATTAACAAATTGAAGGAGAAAAAACATATGATCAACTAAAAAGAGCAGGAAAAGCTTTCAACAAAATTCAACACCCATTATTTATGATAAAAACCTGCCAAAAAGTAAGCATACAGGGAACTTATGTCAGCATAATAAAGGCCATATATGACAAACCCACAGCCAACCTCGTTCTCAATGGTGAAAAACAGAAACCACTTCCTGTAAGATCAGGAACAAGAAAAAGTAGTCCACTCTCACCACTATTATTAAACATAGTTTTGGAAGTTTTAACCACAGCATCAGAGAAGAAAAAGAAATAAATGGAATCCAGATCAGAAAAGAAGAAGTAAAGCTGGCACTGTTTGCAGATGACATGATACTATACATAGAGAATCCTAAAGATGCTACCAGAAAACTACCAGAGCTAATCAATAAAATTGGTAACGTAGCAGGATACAAAATTAATGCATGGAAATCTCTTGCATTCCTATACACTAATGATGAAAAATCTGAAAGAGAAATTAAGGAAACACTCCCATTTACCATTGCAACAAAAAGAATAAAATACCTGGGAATAAACCTACCAAAGGAGACAAAAGACCTGTATGTAGAAAACTATGACATTGATGAGAGAAAGTAAAGATGATACATATAGATGGAGAGATACACCGTGTTCTTGGATTGGAAGAATCAACATTGTGAAAATGACTATACTACCCAAAGAAATCGACAGATTCAATGTAATCCCTATCAAACTACCAATATCATTTTTCACAAAAGTAGAACAAAACATTTCACAATTTTTATGGAAACATATAAGGCCCCTAATAGCCAAAGTCATCTTAAGAAAGAAAAACAGAGCTTGAGGAATCAGCTTCCCAGATTTTAGACTATATTACAAAGCTACAGTAATCAAGAAAGTATGGTACTGGCACAAAAAGAGAAATATAGATCAATGGAACAGGATGGAAAGTCCAGAGATAAACCCACACACATATGGTCACCTTGGTTTTGATAAAGGAGGCAAGAATATGCTATGTAGATAAGACAGCCTCTTCAATAAATTGTGCTAGGATAACTGGACAGCTACATGTAAAAGAAACAAATTAGAGTACTCCCTAACACCATACACATAAGTAAACTCAAAATGGATTAAAGACCCAAATGTAAGTCCAGACACTATAAAACTCTTAGAGGGAAAAATAGGCAGAACACTGTATGGCATAAATCACAGCAAGATCCTTTTTTGACAAACCTCCTAGAGAAAAGGGTATAAAAACAAAAATAAATAAATGGGATCTAAGGAAAGTTAAAAGTTTTGCACAGCAAAGGAAAACATAAACAAGATGAAAAGACAATCCTAAGAATGGGAGAAAATATTTGCAAATGAAGCAGCTGACAAAGGATTAATCTCCAAAATTTACAAGCTACTCATGCAGCTCAATATCAAAAAAACAAACAACCGAATACAAGGCAGAAGGCCTAAATAGACATTTGTCCAAAGAAGATATACAGATTGCCAACAAACACATGAAATGATGCTCAACATCGCTAATCATTAGAGAAATGCAAATCAAAAGTACAATGAGGTATCACCTCACACCAGTCAGAATGGCCATCATCAAAATGTCTAAAAACAATAAATGCTGGCAAGGGAGTGGAGAAAAGTGAACCCTCTTGCACTGTTGGTGAGAATGTAAATTGATACAGCAACTATGGAGTTGGAGGTTCCTTATAAAACTACAAATAGAACTACCATATAACCCAGCAATCCCACTACTGGGCATATACTGTGAGAAAACCATAATTCAAAGGGTCATGTATCACAATATTCCTTGAAGCTCTATTTCCAATAGCCAGGATATGGAAACTATTTAAGTGTCCATTGACAGATGAATGGATAAAAAAATGTGGCACATATATACAATGGAATATTACTGAGCCATAAAAAGTAACGAAATTGAGTTATTTGTAGTGAGGTGGATGGACCTACCGTCTGTCATACAGAGTGAAGTAAGTCAGAAAGAGTACAGCAAATACTGTATGCTAACACATATATATGGAATCTAAAATAAAAGATTCTGAGGAACCTAGGGGCAGGACAGGGATAAAGACGCAGCTGTAGAGAATGGACGTGAGCACATGGGGAGTGGAAGGTTAAGCTGGGACATAGTGAGAGAGTGGCATGGACATATATACACTACCAAATATAAAATAGATAGCGAGTGGGAAGCAGCCGCATAGCACAGGGGAGATCAGCTTCGTGCTTTGTGACCACCTAGAGGGGTGAGATAGGGAGGGTGGGAGGGAGACACAAGAGAGAGGAGGTATGGGGATATATGTATATGTAGAGTTGACTCACTTTGTTATAAAGCAGAAACTATCACACCATTGTAAAGCAATTATATCTGAATAAAGATGTTAAAAATAATTGAATGAAAGTACATTACTAGGCTATGTTTCTAGAAACTAATTCCTAATTAATCTCTACCAATTTTAACCAGATGTGAAATATAATACTTTTTTTTTCTTTCAGTGTCTGAAGGAAACATAAACATACTGACGCATGATAATTGTCTTAAGGAGAAAAGCTTTTGCCATTGTTTGACTCTCTGGCTGAACTGTCTAATTTTTTAAGAAACAATTTTTACTTCGAAGAATACCTAACAAAGAGTCTATGATTATTCAGCTGTGGGCATTTGGCAGATATATTCTGAAAAAGTAACAGTGAACCTTTCACTTCAAAGGGAAACAGTGATAGTTTTAGCCATTGTTAAAATTTAAGCTCTCAAGATATGGTAGAATTTTGGAAAACTTGTACACGTCACCATGCACATGATAGCTTCCCTGACTTACAATCTTTTCTGATGAGATCAGTAGTGATATTAATAAATGTTTTTTATATTATATAGTGATATTTATCACATTTGGGTATTCTGCCTAATTCCATGAACAATTACCTTTTTCAAATGACCGATGTGTGATGTGCAAAATCATACATGTGCAAAAAATTCATCCCAAGTGCAAGATGGAGAAATGAAATTTAATATAACATTATAAAATACGTTGAGAATTTCAAATTCTGAATTATAATCTTTAAGAAAATACTAATGTCCAGTTTGCTGTAATATCAAAAAAAATATCTAGCTATCTAAAAACACTGTTCAAGCAACACTCCCTTTTCCATATATATCTGCATAAACCCAGATTTTCTTCACATTCTTTGATTAAAGAAATATCTCAAAGTACTGAATGCAGAATTTGATAGAAGAATCCAGCTGTCGTCTGGTAAGTTATTATTCTCACTACTTTTGTTGTAGAAATAATAGTTATTTTTCATAATATACTCTATATATAAACATATAATGGGTTTAATATTGTTATGATTTTTAATGAATTAATATATTTTAAAACTTTCAATTTAATTTCTAATATGGATGTTATTGGTAGGTATAACCCATATAGTCCAAAGCTCTTTCTGGGTCCTTCTCAGATCAATAAATATATGAACTGTTGGTTTAGATTATCTTAATTACATTTGGGAATTCATAGATTACCATTTCAAATTTTTCTGCACCATGGTATGAATTTTCTTAACTTCTAATTAGCAATGAACATTGGAAAGGTCTCTTGTTTACTGCTAACTTAAAACAGCACAATATGCTGTAGATTGTAACCTAAGGCATTATAAGCAAAGTATACTGATTTGCAGATTGGAAGATTGTGAAAGACAGGCTGTGGTATATCATCTTATTTGTGTTACTAAACAGAGAGCTAAGTAGTAAAAATTAGAACCAAGGCCAATAAATCATAGCTAAAGAGAGTTTTGTGTGTATTATGTTGTTCATTTTTCCTGCTGTAATTTTAACCAATATTATTATTGTTATTATTTAAATCAAACAGACACAAATATTCAATGTTATAAAAAGCAATGAGACAGGTAATGCATTTTAAATATTTTGCTGAAATATTGAAAATGATTGGTCCTTTGTTTCTTCTATTTTCATTTACTACAGCATATTCAAAGGAAAGTGTTATGTACCAGAAATGTTTATATTATTAAAGAGAAGATTAAAAACAAGAAGTTTCCAAAGCCAGGAAAGGATAACAATTTTTTTCATATGAAAAAGTTTAACATAACTCTTCGCTTAGATCTAAAAGAAAAAATACAATCAAGCATTTCCAATAAGGAAAAAGAAATCATGTCCAAAGTCATATTAATAACCACACAGGCCAGTGAAACAGTATGCCATACAGAAGTTAGTCAAATACAGTTTCAGTTTTTGGGATCTGCCAACTTACAACTCTCTGAGATGACAGAAAAATAAAATTGCTGAAAGCACAACATATATAAGGCAATTTTTAAAGTCAGTACCTGAACTGATACCAAGCTGTAGTGTGGTGCTGAGTCAGTCATTTTCCTAAATTTAGTAAAATTCACAACACACACACACACACACACACACACACACACACACAGAGGCATAGTTAAATCCATTATGGCTTATTATATAGATAGATGATTTTGATTCACTGGGAATATGCTCTATTTCTGCCTCACTTTTGCTGTGTAAACATAACCCAGAGGTAATTTTTTTTTTTTTTTGCTAAATACAAAACTTTCTGTTTGAGCTATCCTACTAGATTAGGGTCACCTAAAAGTTTCCTAAAAGAATGTTTCTGTGAATCCAGTGAAAGTCCTCAATAAAAGAGGAGTAATAGTTATGTCTGACTTGGGCATAATTATCAGCAGTAGTACTATATATATTGATAATATTTCAATTAAAATATATTTAGTGAATTATATTTTATTAATTATTAATGTGATGTATGTTTGATAGTGAGAGGAAGGGGACAGATACTAATGATAATACTAATAATAACAAACACTTTTTTGAGCATGTATTATATGTCATGTATAATGCTATGTATCTAGGAAATAAACCTTTCAGTTGGTAATGATCCAATATTTACAGACCAAGAAATAGTGTCTTAGTGATGTTATATACTTGTTTGCTCAAAATTATACAGCTGGAAATGAAGACAGCTGTCACATCTAGGACTATTAGACTCTAGTGTAATACTGTCTACTAAAACTACCTGTGATGATGAAACTGTTATCTATCCATGTCTAATATGGTAACCACTAGCCACGTGTGGTTATTATGCACTTGAAATGTGGCTAGTGCAACTAAGGAATAACATTTTATTTAATTTAAATTTAACATCTTTATTGGAGTATAATTGCTTTACAATGGTGTGTTAGTTTCTGCTTTATAACAAAGTGAATCAGTTATACATATACATATGTTCCCATATCTCTTGCGTCCAAATGTATCTTGTAGCTACTGAATTAGATATTAAGTGTAGATATTAAGACTATTATCCTTAACCACTAAGCCCTACCCTCTTTTGAGAATTTTGTATGGGAAAAGCATTGAGCTAGGTAGTCTACTTTTTAGACTTTAAAATTTCTCACAGTATAAATAAAAATATTTAAGGTTAAGATTAATTTTTGATTTGATTCAGAGAAAACCACACTTATTAGACTTGCTGTGTTGGGAAATGTGGAACAGTTAAACAGTCATACTTCATAATTGAGTTTTAATTAAAGGAATAGAGAACTGAGTTGTGTGATAGTCAGCAAAGCCAGTCAGACATCTTCTGGAAGTGCATGATAAATTTGAGCAGGCTAGTACAATGGAGGCAAGGGACAGAGGGGAAATAGAAAAGTGCTCAAAGGTAAATGAATGTATTCCCATGGGTTATGCACACCATATAGAAATAATAACAATTGAGAGCATGTGAAGTGGTGGGTTTTAAAGGCCAGCGAAGAGAAAAGAAGTGCAAAAGGTAATCAAGCAATTAGAAAGTGCATCCATAGGTTACAATACATCAAATTGAGAGACCAATGCCAATGATAGTTTAATGAAGTTTAAGAGGGCACTAAGAGTGATTTTAAACACAAAGGTAAGGAATGAAAAGATAGTTCACAGGAGGCTGAGATTAAATAATAGCTTTTCAGGGCCTGAGTATCCACATCAAGTAGTAGAGGAAGAAGAATGATTCAAGAGACTAGGGGGAAAATGGAATTGGTTTATTTTTCAATATTAAAAGAAGAAAAGAAGGTGAAGAAGGAGGAGAGAAAATCCATGATCATTCCTTACTCAAATAGAAAGACAACATTTTTTGTGTGTGTGTTATTATCTCATTTATTTTCTTTTATACAACCGTCAATATCTTTTTTTTAAACATCTTTGTTGGAGTATAATTGCTTTACAATGGTGCGTCAGTTTCTGCTCCACAACAAAGTGAATCAACTACACACACACACATCCCCACATCATTGTATGCGTATACTACATTTTGTTTACCCATTCATCCATCAATGTACATTTGAGTTGTTTCCACCTTTTGGTTATTATGGATAATATTGTCATGAACATTAGTGTACACATATTTGTTCAAGTCCCTGTTTTCAATTCCTTTGTATATAAACCTAGGAGTGGAATTGCTAGGTCATATAGTAGTTCTGTTTAAACTACTGAGAAAGTGTCAAACTGTTTTCCACAATGGCTGTACCATTTTAGATTCCCACCAGCAAAACACAAGAGCTCCAATTACTGCACATCCATGCCAAAAATATGTTCCAATTTATTGATTATATCCATCGTAGTAGGTGTGAATTGTTATCTTATTGTGGTTTTGATTTGCACTTCCCTCATGACTAATGATATTGAGCACATTTTCATGCATTTAATAGCTATTTGTGTTACCTTTTCATTCTGTTGATTGTGTCCCCAGATGAACAAAAGTATAATTTCAATGAAGTCTAATTTATCTATTTTTTTCTTGTTTCCTATACTTTTGATGTCATATCCAAAAAAATATTGTCAAATCCAATGTTATGAAAATTTTCCCTATGTTTTCTTCTAACAGTTTTATTGTTTTAGCTCTTATGTTTAGGCCATTGATCCATTATGAGTTGATTCTTATATATGATATAAGATAAGGGTCCAATTTTATTCTTAAGCATTAGATATTCAGTTTCCCAGCACCATGTTTTACAAAAATTTTCCTTTTCCCATTGAATGGTCTTGGTACCCTTCTTGAAAATCAATTGACCATATACGTGAAAGTTTATTTCTGGGCTCTCTATTTTAGTTATGAGTCCTGTAGGGGGATATGAGTACATTTAAAAGAGCCTCTACCCTTAAGGAACTTATAATTTCATTTGATGGTTAAAACTTATTTGCATATAAATATTTCAATATAGCATAAATGAAGGAGCATAGAAAATGGGAGCCACAGTGAACTAAAGGAGGAAATTTTGACAAGGATGATAAGAAATTGGAAGAGAAGGCCAGGATTAACTGCACCATTACAAATACAAAGAAGTAGCCAAGGCTGAGTAAAGGAGAGAAGGCTGCTCAGGAAGATGGAGAATGAGAATTAGAGCAAGAAGATTCATAGCAGCTTTTTGTTATGGGAAATAAGGAGCTAGTCTCTGTAGTCAACTAAGAGTGAATAGTATGTTCTATTTCAGTCAAGGTATATAGAGGGTTAAAGAAAACTCACGCTTTTGGTCCCTGCAAATGAGTAACCTACATTCTTCCAATCTACAAACTGCTTCATTTTTTTGGTTTGCATAGATATATCTTTTTGTAAGGCCTCCATTAGGAATTACCAATCCTTTTCATAATGATCTCCCTAGATGCCCACTTCCTACAGGTGAAGGTATTTCAGAGCTTTTTACAGTTCTCCCTGTAGCCACTAATGGAAGAAAGACATTTCTTGGAGCTTGGTACTTTGAATGGTCTATCTTTGTCGGATTTGGTTTATAAGAGTTGTGAAGGAGAAAATGTCAATGGTTTCAAGTGTTCAAAATAAATAAATCATATACATGGATAAAAGTTTCTTAATATTCCAAAAATATCTTTACTGAGAGGATATTTTGCTTCTCTAACCTGCAGATTTGATCAAAGACATTTTAAACTTTATTGTTGATGTTAGGTCTTGCCACAGAAACCTTTTCATTTTAATTATTCCCATAGTGTCTAATGATGGGACTTTAACAGAAAGTAAACATAGTAATGCTTACCGACATATAAACTTTGGGTGATTTCTTGGGGCTCATACTAATTTTGGGAGAAATCATTACCTTTTGTTAATTCTCTGATACTCTAATTTGGAGACAAATGACATATTGAATTACCGCATAAAGAGAAATGTAACATCTTAACCAGTAAAACTATTTGGAAATGTTTATCAATGTCTTCTATTTCCAGTCTTAACTATTTCAATAAGACATTTAGCTTTATGTTAACCTTATAAAAAAGAGAATAGCCATATTTCCTTTGACTTCAAAAATCAGTTAAGGGGTGATGGAATAGGTTAGAAAACTTTTACAAAAATAAACTGGGACAACATTAGGCACATCTTATGAAAACCATAGCCAATAAACGAGCCAATTTTTAGAATTTTTTCCTACCAAGTGGGAGCAAAAGACCACAATACTTTTAAGAGCTTATTTTCAATAAATAAAGAATTAGATGTCAGAGGTGTCAGTGAATCAGTTGACTATATAAACAACCCAGATATAAAAGCATATTTTTTGAGTGATAATCATGAGGGTGCTAAAACTTAAAGAAACCAACTTTGAAAAAGCAAATGAGTTTTACATTGACATTGTCTATTTAAAGTCCAGTTGAACCCCCACAGGAATTCACCTTTTAGTGAGTTTTTATGTTTGAAGGGAATGGCAGGTGTGAAAAGTCCCTGCCCCTCTAATGTAGGCAATAAAGAACCACAGCTGCTGGAGTGGCCAGTCTCAGCCACAGAAGTCTATTTCTCTGTTTCTTGCCCACACACTCATTGTCTGAATGGCAATGACCCAGCAATAGGGGTTAATCGACGTCAAAGCCAGGTGTTCTGTTCACAAATATACATGATGCAAGGTGAGTGTTTTTTTTAACTTTTTATTTTATGCTGGAGTATAGTTGATTAAAAATGTTGTGTTAGTTTCAGGTGTACAGCAAAGTGACAGTTATACATATATATGTGTCTATTATTTTTCAAATTATTTTCCCATTTAGGTTGTTACATTATATTGAGCAGAGTTCCCTGTGCTGTACAGTAGGTCCTTTTTAGTTATTCATTTTAAATAAAGCAGTGTGTATGATGCAAGGTTTTGAGTGTCTCCAACACAATACTTGGTGAAAATATATGGAAACATTTAATCCCCATCATAGAGCAAGAGTTAGGAATATTAGAAGTGGGGTCTAAAATGGGGGTGTGTTCCATAAAAATAATTTTATGACCAGAGGAGTAGGGATTTTATCTTCATTAATTATACAAAGAGGCACCATTTTCCTGCAAAGCCTCAATTTCTTTTGCAGGAAAAGAACATTTAAAGGGTGGTGGTGGGCTTCCCTGGTGGCGCAGTGATTGAGAGTCCGACTGCCGATGCAGGGGACATGGGTTCGTGCCCCGGTCCGGGAAGGTCCCACATTCCGCGGAGCGGCTAGGCCCGTGAGCCATGGCCGCTGATCCTGCGCGTCCGGAGCCTGTGCTCTGCAACGGGAGACGCCACAACAGTGAGAGGCCTGCGTACCACAAAAAGAGAAAAATAATAAAAAAAATAAAGGGTGGTGGTCTGATCCATCTCTCTCACATTTTAGACCTATAATAGCAGCCTCCAAGCTTTGCCTTACTGGAACCAGCAACCACAGAGACTATTGGGTGTGTGAGAATTGCTATATATAGCTCATGTCATTTATGTGTATTTTGTTTGTCAATTTCTTTCAACTAGCGGATGGACAGTTGCCTTTTGCCAAAATAACCAAGCATAATGTTTTCTCTGCCTATCACATGATGGGGCGACACAAAAACATTATTTCCTTCTTTTTTTGGTGTTGTTTTCTGCTAAGGTCAATACAGAAAAATAAATAAGTAAAATGGAGAGTGATAGTGTCCCATAAGGGAAGAAACCAAGTAACTTGAGCCCCTGATTTTCTTCCAGATTCCGTAACCACTGTTGCTACCTAAGATTGCCCCTGGCTCCCTGGCCAGCAGGGCTAGAGACCTGAGGTGTCAAGTCAGAGGAATGTATTTATAGTCCTACTAACTGGTTCACCTGAGACTGATCTGAAGGGCTCCTTTTTAGAATAGAGCCAGGAAGACACTAGGAAAGGCCAAGTTTTATGGGCTGAATGTGTGTTTCTCCTAAATAAAATTCATACAATGAAATACTAATTCCAATGTAACGATATTAAAGGGTGAGACATTCGGAAGGTGATTAAGTCATAAAGGTGAAGCCCTCATGAATAGAATTATTACCCTTATAAAAGAGACCAGAGAGCTCTCTTGCCACTTCTGCCATGTGAGGACACAGCAAGAAGATGGCTTTCTATGAATCAGGACAAGGGCATTCACCAGACACTGACTCTGCCAGCACTTTGATCTTGGACTTCTCAGCCTCCAAAACTATAAGAAATTAATCTTTGTTGTTTAAGCCACCCAGTCTATGGTATTTTTATTACAGCAGCCTGAAAGGAACAGCACACCAAGTGAAAAGCATGAAGAGGCCTTTAGCAGGCTATGAAGAGAACAGCAGCAGATGTCATAGCTTTGGTGGCAGGTTTCACCTATATATGTTAGAATGAGGGATGCGTAGGACAAACTTTACCCCTCTAACTCAGAAACTGCCAGAAAATAGGTGACCATTGTATTGCAGTAACAATTGTTTATTGTTTAAACATGGTTCTCTCCTCGTTTTATTATTTTCCACACCATTCCCAGGCTTCTGACCCCAGAGAGACAGATGCTTTTTTCTTTTTAGGAGAGTGAAATAAGGGAGTATAGGAAACTCAGGGTTTTTTTTAATCTTTAATAATGTTATAGGTCCTACTTGAAAAATGGGTTTTATCTTCCAAGGTTTCTAGTCAGGGCTAGTCTCATATAAGCAGCTACATAAAAGTTCTGAATGGTGAAAGATCAGAAAGACTCTCTAGCCTCAAAATACAGGCTTAAACTGTATCAGAGATATGTAATGACACTCTAGAGATTATTTATTTCACTGATTATTTCATAGGATTGTCATTTTCTTTCTGCTAAATAGACACATTGAAAACAACAACAACAAACAGCGATATACCGTCACAAGTTTTATGCCAAAAAAATCAACGCCAAAATAGCAGGAAAGGGAAACACTCAATATAAATCAGTAAATTAAATGTAAGTATAAAACAGGAAAAATCCCACTGCATGATCTTTATTTTTCTCATTTACCTTTCACTTTCTTATAAGACTAGTAAAAACTTAATCACAGATCAACATTGGTCCATGGAAAAATGTATTTCTCATTTCTCTCTCTCTCATAATATATATATATGTGTTTGCATGTAGACATGTACATATATATGCTTATATTTGTACTTATATATACATATATATCTATATATGCATATAAAATGGAAATATTTCCCGTAATTTACAAATACATATGTGAGTTAGTATAAATGATCTAGACTTCTTACTGATGAATCATTTGTTTATGCAATCATGGCCTGGAATTGAAACAATGTCTTCTAATATTCTAAATATGAATGAAAGAGTAGATAATAGTTGGAGTAAAATAGAGTGATATATATTAGAAATGAAGCAAGATGCACTATAAAAACCTCTTTTCTCTGTCCCTTGTTGTTGTGCTGGGCTTGACTGGGCTGAAGCACTTGCAGAATTTAGGATATTTATATTTTGATTTTAAAACGAATCATATTTAGTATAGAAATTTTGCAAAATGTAGAAAAGCCTAAAATGGGAAAAAGGGCTCAAAATTCTACCACCCTGAGATGACCACTTAACAGTTTTGGTATACTTCTATTTTCTTCAAATCTATTTAGCATAGTATTATACATACTGTGCATACTATATTAGTTCTTATTTTTATCAGTTTTTATTTTTTAAATATAAACATGTATATGTTTAATTAATAAAATCATTAACATTATATTAACTTATTTATAGATTATTTATATATTAAAAATAAAAATATTTTATAATATGGATGTACTATAATTTACTTTAGTAAATTTCCATTGCTAGAAAAATAACTTGCTTATGATCTTTTGTTATTATAAATACTGCTGCATTGAATAGTTTTGTGGTTAAAGTTTGATTATATTTGGTATTATTTTCTTAGGCTTGATTTCCCAAAGTGAAATTACTTCAATTGAAAACTATAAACATTGTTTAGTCCCTTAGTAAGTGTTGCCAATTTGTATTAAAATGGTTTTAGCTTATCTTAACTTCATACAGAGCTAGAGAAGGCTGTATCTGAGCAGAAGAGCTCAGAAACATTGTAATATATCTTGGGCACGTCTCCCATTTCTATAGAAAGCCAGACTATTAGAATCTATATGTTTGTTACAGAGATGAGTAATTTCGTAAGAGGAACTTAGACTCCCTTTTTATATAAAGGATACAGTTGTAATGAAAGTTTCTTATTTTTAAGTACTTCCAAACATGCATGAAGGATAGCTTTCTACTCCATGTGGTGAACAGTTGTATTTACTGGTGAGGTTCAGTTGCATTTCAGTGACAGTTTTCCCCTTCATTCACCTGTACAGTTGCTTTTGATGCTGAGCAGCAGACATATGTAGTAGTTGTTCTGATCATTTGCATGCTTTGTGACTAAAAAGGAATGATAGTGATTTTTAAAATATCAGAACTGTACATCTGATGATGAGTGCTATCCTTCAAAGAATTTAAATTGGCAGATTACACATATAATCCAATCATGCTATCAATAATCTGAACATTGGTGGAAATCCTATATTTGAAAGGCTTTCAGAGCCATGTCAAAACTCCATGTTCAAATATTCAAATACTTTTGTAAACTATTTTTAATTCATCTATCTAAACTTAGTTTCTATAAGCTAGGTTATGACAAACAATACCAAAATCTCAATGGCTGAAAGTAACAAAAGTATATTACAAAATCTTATGTGGTCTCGGCCATCTTTTCAGGATAACTCTCCTCCCTGCGATGGCTTAGTTATATAAGATGTTTTGGTTTTGTGGCATCACTTTCTCATTACTAAGCTTCAGGGTTTAAATCAGTAGGGGAAGAGAGTTAGAAATGTATGCCTGCTTGTAAATATTTCTGCCTACAAATAACTCATTGCCCTTATCTCATCTTTCACTAGCTGTACCTAAGTTCTAGGATGCAAAGAGACTCAAACTTCCCATGTATCCAGAAAGAAAGAACTGGAAGTATTGGTAAGCACTAGTATTTTCTACCATAGCTTATCTCCTGCTCCTTTCCTACACATATGACATGCATAAATTTCAATGAAGACATTTTTGGTATTTACACTATAATTTTTAATTTGGCAAGACTGTTGTATGCATTGTAGAATGTCCCCAATTCTGAGACAATCAAAATTGCTCAGATTCATTTCTAAACATCACAGCAGTACTGCCATGCTTGAGGTCCATTAATCTGGACCATTCTTAATCATTAACATATATGCCATGTTTTTCTTTCTGTATGCTTTTTTTATATTTAAAATCCCTGCCTTTTTAAGTCCACCTATAAAAATATCACCAGTCTTCAATACTTCAACTTAAATGTTATATTTTACAGCATCTTACTTATTATCTTCAGCTAGAAATTCTCTCTTCTCCTTCGGAATTCATCTTCAAAAACTTAATATGTCATATCTTATATTATTCTTATTAGAATCAATTTTGTAGAGTAGAAGGAACAAAAATTTTGAAGCTAGAAGGTCTGGATCTGAATCCTGGCTCTATTATTTACGGTGTGACTGCATGTAAGTTGTATAACCTCTCTGGACTTTTTTTCCCCCCTCATTTATGGAAAAAGGGACAAAATAATTATCTTAGTTTGTTCAGACTGTTATGATAAAAGGCCACAGACTAGGTGGCTTATAAACAACAGAAGTTTATTTCTCACAGATCTGGAGGCTGGAATGCCAACGTCAAGTCACCTGATGATTCAGTGTCTAGTGAGGGTCTACTTTCTGATTCACAGATGGTACTTTCTTGCTGTGTCCTCACAAGGCAGAAGGGGCAGGGATCGCTCTGCAGCTTTTTTATAAAGCACTAATTTCACTCATGAGGGTTCCAGGATCATGACTTAAGCATCTCCTAAAGGCCTTACTTGCTGGCATCATCACCTTTGAGGGTTAGGATTTCAAAACATTAATATTGAAGTGACACAAACATTCAGACCATAGCAATTATATATTTATATAATTGTTGTGAATTAAATAACATATAAAGACCCCAAAATCCTGGTTGGTACAAAGGAAACACTCAGGAAATGGTACTTGGATTTCATCTTTTAGTCTTACTCCATAGATTGTGACCCCAAAAGAGAAGCTCATAGAATAGGGAGTTAGAAGCAATTTGACCTCAGTTATATCTTATTTCTCTTATTTATCTCAATTTTTTACTTCATCCATTTACAACTATGGCAACACATTACAGTCACTTGAGGTTATTAAAAATTCTTATATCAATAACTTGGCTGCACCTCAGACTAATAAGTCATCATTTATAGGAGTGGAACTCAGTATTTATAAAGCTTACCAAGTAATTTTATTGCATAGCCAGAGTTAAGAACTCTTTATATTATCTAGAACAGAGTTTTTCATACATATCAAATACTCAGTAAATACATGTTTAATGAAACTAGTTTTAATCACACTGATACATTAGCCATGTCACTGTAATTTAAAATTTTATTTGTTAGCCTAAAGTAATATTAGCCAATTTATTCAGTACTGTAGTAACCTATTTTTTTTCTTTCTTTACATCTTTATTGGAGTATAATTGCTTTAAAATAATATGTTAGTTTCTGCTTTATAATGGAGTAAATCAGCTATATATATACATATATCACAATATCTCCTCCCTCTTGCATCTCCCTCACAACCTCCCTATCCCACGCCTCTAGGTGGTCACAAAGCACCGAGATGATCTCCCAGTGCAATACTTCTGCTTTCCATTAGATATCTATTTTACATTTGGTAGTATATATAAGTCCATGCCACTCAATCAATTCATCCCAGCTTACCCTTCAACCTCCCCGTGTCCTCAAGTCCATTCTCAACATCTGTGTCTTTATTTCTGTCCTGCCCCTAGGTTTCTCAGAACCATTCTTTATTTTTTTTTGAACCCATATATATGTGTTAGCATACGGTATTTATTTTTTCTCTTTCTGACTTACTTCACACTGTATGACAGACTCTAGGTCCATCCACCTCACTACAAATAACTCAATTTCATCTTATTTTATGGCTGAGTTATATTCCCTTGTATATATGTGTCACATCTTCTTTATCTATTCATCTGTCGATGGACAGTTAGGTTGCTTCCATGTCCTGGCTATTGTAAATAGAGCTGCAATGAACATTGTGGTACATGACTCTTTTTGAATTGCGGTTTCCTCAGAGTATGTGCCCAGTAGTGGGATTGCTAGGTCATACAGTAGTTTTATTTTTAGTTTTTTAAGGAACCTCCATACTGTTCTCGATAGTGGCACTATCAATTTACGTTCCCACCAACAGTGCAAAAGGGATTCCTTTTCTCCACACCCTCTCTGGCATTTATTGTTTGTAGAATTTTTTATGATGGCCATTCTGACTGGTGTGAGGTGACACCTCATTGTACTTTTGATTAGCATTTCTCTAATGATTACTGATATTGAGCATCCTTTCATGTGATTGTTGGCAATCTATATCTTCTTTGGAGAAATGTCTCTTTAGGTTTCCTGCTCATTTTTGGATTGGGTTGTTTGCTTTTTTGATATTGAGCTTCATGTGCTGCTTGTAAATTTTGGAGATTAATATTTTGTCAGTTGCTTCATTTGCAAATATTTTCTCCCATTATGACGGTTGTCTTTTCATCTTGTTTATATTTTCCTTTGCTGTGCAAAAGCTTTTAAGTTTTACTAGGTCCCATTTGTTTATTTTTTGTTTTATTTCCATTTTTCTAGGAGGGGGGTTGAAAAGCAGCATGCTATGATTTATGTCATAGAGTGTCCTGCCTATGTTTCACTCTAAGAGTTTTATAGTGTCTGGCATTACACATAGGTCTTTAATCAATTTTGAGTTTATTTTTGTGTATGGTGTTAGGGAGTGTTCTAATTTCATTCTTTTAAAAGTAGGTTTCCAGTTTTCCCAGCACCACTTATTGAAGAGGCTCTCTTTTCTCCATAATATATTCTTTCCTCCTTTATCAAAAGTAAGGTGACCATATGTGTGTGGGTTTATCTCTGGGCTTTGTATCTTGTTCCATTGATCTATATTTCTGTTTTTGTGCCAGTACCATACTCTCTTGATTACTGAAGCTTTGTAGGATAGTCTGCAGTCAGGGAGCCTGATTCCTCCAGCTCTGTTTTTCTTTCTCAAGACTGTTTTGGCTATTTGGGGTCTTTTGTGTGTCCATACAAATTGTGAAGTTTTTTGTTCTACTTCTGTGAAAAATGCCATTGGTAGTTTGGTAGGAATTACATTGAATCTGTAGATTGCTTTGGGTAGTATAGTCATTTTCACAATGTTGATTCTTCCAATCCAAAAACATGGTATATCTCTCCATCTGTTTGTATCATCTTTAATTTCTTTCTTCAGTGTCTTGTAGTTTTCTGCATACAGGTCTTTTGTCTCCTTAGGTAGGTTTATTCCTAGGTATTTTATTCTTTTTGTTGCAGTGATAAATGGGAGAGTTTCCTTAATTTCTCTTTCAATTATTCCATCATTAGTGTATAGGAATACAAGAGAGTTCTGTGCATTAATTTTGTATCCTGCTACTTTACCAAAATCATTGATTAGCTCTGGTAGTTTTCTGGTAGCATCTATCAGATTCTCTATGTATAGTCATGTCATCTGCAAACAGTGACAGATTTACTTCTTCTTTTCTGATTTGGATTACTTTTATTTATTTTCCTTCTCTAATTGCTGTGGCTAAAACTTCCAAAACTATGTTGAACAATAATGGAGATAGTGGACAACATTGTCTTGTTCCTGACCTTAGAGGAAATGTTTCAGTTGTTCACCACTGAGAATGATGTTGGCTGTCGGAATGTCATATATGACCTTTATTATGTTGAGGTAGGTTCACTCTATGCCTACTTTCTTGATGTTTTTTACCATAAATTGGTGTTGAATTTTCATAAGTTTTTTCTGCATCTTTTGAGATCATCATATGTTTTTTCTCCTTCAATTTGTTAATATGTTTTATCACATTGATTGATTTGCATATATTTAAGAATCCTTGCATTCCTGGGATAAACCCCATTTGATCATGTTGTATGATCATTTTACTGTGCTGTTGGATTTTGTTTGCTAGTAATTTTTTGAGGATTTTTGCATCTATGTTCATCAGTGATATTGGCCTATAGTTTTCTTTCTTTGTGACATCTTTGTCTGGTTTTGGTATCAGGGTGATGGTGCCCTCATAGAATGAGTTTGGGAGCACTCTTCCCTCTGCTATATTTTGGAAGGTTTTGAGAAAGTACACATTAGCTCTTCTCTAAATATTTGATAGAATTCACCTGTGAAGCCTTATGGTCCTGAGCTTCTGTTTATTGCAAGGTTTTTAATCACAGTCTCAATTTCAGTGCTTGTGATTGGTTTGTTTATATTTTCTATTTCATTTCTTCCTGGTTCAGTCATGGAAGGTTGTGTTTTTCTAAGAATTTGTCCAGTTCTTCCAGCTTGCCCATTTTATTGGCATACAGTTGCTTGTAGTATTCTCTCATGATCCTTTGTATTTCTGCAGTGTCAGTTGTTACTTCTCCTTTTTCATTTCTAATTCTATTGATTTGAGTCTTCTCCCTTTTATCGTGATGAGTCTGGCTAACAGTTTATCAAATTTGTTTATCTGCACAAAAAGCCAGCTTTTAGTTTTATTGATCTTTGATATTGTTTCCTTCATTTCTTTTTCATTTATTTCTGATCTGGTGTTTATGATTTTTTTCCCTCTGCTAACTTTGCGATTTTTTGTTCCTCTTTCTCTAAACGCTTTATGTGTAAGTTTAGGTTGTTTATTTAAGATGTTTCTTGTTTCTTGACATAGGCTTGTATTACCATAAACTTCCCTCTTAGAAATGCTTTTGCTGAATCCCATAGGTTTTGGGTCGTCTTGTCTCTTTGCCATTTGTTTCTAGGTATTTTTAAATTTCCTCCTTGATTTCTTCAGTGATCTCTTGGTTATTAAGTAGTGTATTGTTTAGCCTCCATGTGTTTGTATTTTTTACAGATTTTCTCATGTAATTGAAACCTAATCTCATAGCATTGTGGTTGGAAAAGATACTTGATACAATTTCAATTCTCTTTAATTTACCAAGGTTGGATTTGTGACCCATCATATGATCTATGCTGAAGAATATTTCATGAACACTTGAGAAGAAAGTGTATTCTGTTGTTTTAGGATGGAATGTCCTATAAATATCAATTAAGTCCATCTTATTTAATGTATCTTTTTTTTTTTTTTTTTTTGGTTGCAGTACGCGAGCCTCTCACTGTTGTGGCCTCTCCCGTTGCAGAGCACAGGCTCCAGACACGCAGTCTCAGCGGCCATGGCTCACGGGCCTAGCGGCTCCATGGCATGTGGGATGCTCCTGGACTGGGGCACGAACCCGTGTACTCTGCATCAGCAGGCGGACTCCCAACGACTGTGCCACCAGGGAAGCCCTCTTTAATATATCTTTTAACGCTGTGTTTTCTTATATTTTTCATTTTGTATGATCTGTCCATTGGTGAAAGTGCTGTGTTAACATCCCCTACTATGATTGTGTTACTGTTGATTTCCCTTTTTACGGCTATTTGCATATGCCTTTTTTATTGAGGTGTTCCGATGTTGGGTGCATAAATAGTTACAATTGTTATATCTTCTTCTTGGATTGATCCCTTGATCATTATATAGTGTCCTTCTTTGCCTCTTGTAGTAGTCTTTATTTTAAATTTTATTTTTTCCTGATATGAGAATTGCTACTCCAGGTATTTTTGATTTCCATTTGCATGGGACATCTATTCCTATCCCCTCACTTTCAGTCTATAAGTATCCCTAGGTCTGACATCAGTGTCTTGTAGACAGCATATATATGGATCTTCTTTTTGTATCCATTCAGCCAGTCTATGTCTTTTGGTTGGAGCATTTAATCCATTTATATTTAAGGTAATTATTGATGTGTATGTTCCTATTACCATTTTCTTAATTGTTTTGTGTTTGTTATAGTAGGTCTATTCCTTCTCTTGTGTTTCCTGCCTAGAGAGTTCCTTTAGCATTTGTTGTAAAGCTGGTTTGGTGGTGCTGAATTCTCTCAGATTTGCTTGTCTGTAAAGGTTTTAATTTCTCTGTCAAATCTGAGTGAGGTCCTTGCTGGGTAGAGTAATCGTGGTTTTAGGTTTTTCCCTTTCATCACTTTATACCTGTCTTGCCACTCCCTTCTGGCATGCAGATTTTCTGCTGAAAGTTCAGCTGTTAACCTTACAGGGATTCCCTTGTATATTGTTTGTTGTATTTCCCTTGCTGCTTTTAATATTTTTTCTTTGTATTTAATTTTTGATAGTTTGATTAATATGTGTCTTGGCATTTTTCTCCTTGGATTTATCCTATATGTGACTCTCTGCATTTCCTGGATTTGACTGACCATTTCTTTTCCCATGATAGGGAAATTTTCAACTATAACCTCTTCAAATATTTTCCCAGTCCCATTCTTTTACTCTTCTTCTTCTGGGACACCTATAATTCTAATATTGGTGCCTTTAATGTTGTAACAGAGGTCTCTAAGACTGTCCCCAATTCTTTTCATTCTTTTTTCTTTATTCTGCTCTGCAGCAGTTATTTCCACTATTTTACCTTCCAGGTCACTTATCTGTTCTTCTGCCTCAGTTATTCTGTTATTGATTCCTTTTAGAGAATTTTTAATTACATTTATTGTGTTTTTCATCATTGTTTGTTGCTCTTTAGTTCTTCTAGGTCCTTGTTAAATATTTCTTTTATTTTCTCCTTTCTATTTCCAAGATTGTGGATCTTCTTTACTATCATTTCTCTGAATTCTTTTTCAAGTAGACTGCCTATTTCCTGTTCATTTGTTTGGTCTGTTGGGTTTTTACCTTGCTCGTTCATCTGCTGTGTGTTTCTGTGTCTTCTCATTTGCTTAGCTTACTGTGTTTGGCATCTCCTTTTCGCAGGTTGCATGTTTGTAATCCCCTTTGTTTAGTGTTTGCCCCCAGTGGCTAATATTGGTTTACTGGGTTGTGTAGGCTTCCTAGTGGATGGGATTTTTCGCCTGTGTTCTGGTGGTTGAGGCTGAATCTTGTCTTTCTGTTGTGCAGGACTCGGTCTGTTGATTTGTTTGGGGGTTCCTGTGACCTTTTTATGATTTTAAGCAGTCTCTCTGCTAATGAGTGGGGTTGTCTTCCTGTCTTGCTAGTTGTTTGGTATAAGGTGTTCAGCACTGTAGCTTGCTCGTTGTTGAGTGGAGCTGGGTCTTAGGCATTGAGATGGAGATCTCTGGGAGAGCTTTCCCCTTTGATATTATGTGGAGCTGGGAGGACTCTGGTGAAACAAAGTCCTGAACTCTGCTCTTCTACCTCAGAGGCACTGGCCTGACACCCGGCCAGAGCACCAAGACCCTGTCAGCCACACGGCTCAGAAGAAAAAGGAGAAATAAATAAATAAAATAAAAACAAATAATGTTTTTTAAATTTAAAAAATATTAAAAATTAAAAAATTAACTTTTTTTTACATCTTTATTGGAGTATAATTGCTTTACAGTGGTGTGTTAGTTTCTACTTCATAACAAAGTGAATCAGTTATACATATACATATGTTCCCATATCTATTCCCTCTTGTGTCTCCCTCCCTCCCACCCTCCTTATAACACCCCTCTAGGTGGTCACAAAGCCCTGAGGTGATCTCCCTGTGCTATGCGGCTGCTTCCCACTAGCTATCTATTTTATGTTTGGTGAGAAGGGAAGAAGAGAGCAACCAAACCAAAAAACAAATCCACCAATGATTACAAGTGCTAAAAACTATATTAAAGAAATAACAGACAGACTGAACCGTAGGATAAATGGTAAATGCAAAGCTAAACAAACAAAATCACACAAAGAAGCATATACATACAAACTCACAAAAAGAGAAAAATGTAAAAAAAAATATACCTTTTGGGAAGTCTGAGGTCTTCTGCCACCGTTCAGTAGGAGTTTTGTAGCAGTTGTTCCACATGTAGATGTATTTCTGATGTATCTGTGGGGAGGAAGTTGATCTCCACGTCTTACTCCTCCTCCATCATGAAGGTCTTCTCCTGTAGTAACCTTCTTTAAGTATTGAGGGCATTTTAATTAAAAATGAAGTTCATCCTCAAAAGATTATTATTTGTCACCACTAAGAATATTGAAAATAATGTTACTCACTCCCAGAAGTTTTTTCAAAGGGGAGGAATGTGTAAAACATTTTTGAGCAATGGCATCCTTATTAGATCTCTGTGAATAGCTTCCCAAATAAGTTAATCTGGGTGCATAGACAAGTTTTAATTTATATGTTTATATATGACATTTTGAGCAAGGAAGACTTTCAGGTTGATCAAGTATTTTACTCGTTTGAAACCCAAGGAGTTGGACTTCCCTGGTGGTGTGGTGGTTAAGAATCTGCCTGCCAATACAGGAGACACAGGTTCAAGCCCTTGTCTGGGAAGATACCACATGCTACAGAATGTCTAATACAGTGAGCCACAACTACTGACCATGTGCTCTAGATCCGGTGAACCACAATGACTGAGCCCATGTGCCACAACTACTGAAGCCCATGCACATAGAACCCATGCTCCACAACAAGACAAGCCACCAAAATTAGAAGCCCACAGACCACAATTAAGAGTAGCCCCAGCTTGCTGCAACTAGAGAAAAGCCCACACGTAACAACGAAGACCAAACACAGCCAAAAATAAATAAATAAATATATATATATATATAGGGCTTCCCTGGTGGTGCAGTGGTTGAGAGTCTGCCTGCCGATGCAGGGGACACGGGTTCTTGCCCCGGTCCGGGAGGATCCCACAGGCCGCGGAGTGGCTGGGCCCGTGAGCCATGGCCACTGAGCCTGCGTGTCCAGAGCCTGTGCTCCACAATGGGAGAGGCCACAATGGTGAGAGGCCTGCGTACCACAAAGCAAAGCAAACAAACAAACAAACAAAAAATGTATATATATATATATATATACGTATATATACATATATATACGTATATATACATACATATATACATATATATATATACATGTTTTAATATCTTTATTGGGTTATAATGGCTTTACAATGGTGTGTTAATTTCTGCTTTATAACAAAGTGAACCAGTTATACATATACTTATGTTACCATATCTCTTCCCTCTTGCATCTTCCTCCCTCCCACCCTACCAATCCCACCCCTCAAGGCGGTCACAAAGCACTGAGCTGATATCCCTGTGCTATGCAGCTGCTTCCCACTAGCTATCTATCTTACGTTTTGTAGTGTATATATGTGCATGCCTCTCTCTCTCTTTGTCACAGCTCACCCTTCCCTCTCTCCATATCTTCAAGTCCATTCTCCAGTAGGTCTGTGTCTTTATTCCTATTTTACCACTAGGGTCTTCATGACATTTTTTTTTCTTAAATTCCATATATATGTGTTAGCATACGGTATTTGTCTTTCTCTTTCCGACTTACTTCACTCTGTATGACAGACTCTAGGTCTATCCGCCTCATTACATATAGCTCAATTTCATTTCTTTTTATGGCTGAGTAATATTCCATTGTATATATGTGCCACATCTTCTTTATCCATTCATCTGATGATGGACACCTAGGTTGTTTCCATCTCCAGGCTACTGTAAATAGAGTTGCAATGAACATTTTGGTACATTACACTTTTTGAGTTATGATTTCTCAGGGTATATGCCCAGTAGTGGGATTGCTGGGTCATATGGTAGTTCTATTTGTAGTTTTTTAAGGAACGGCCATACTGTTCTCCATAGTGGCTGTACCAATTCACATTCCCACCAGAAGTGCAAGAGTGTTCCCTTTATCCACACCCAATCCAGCATTTATTGTTTCTAGATTTTTTTATGATGGCCATTCTGACTGGTGTGAGATGATATCTCACTGAATTTTGATTTGCATTTCCCTAATGATTAATGATGTTGAGCATTCTTTCATGTGTTTGTTGGCAGTCTGTATATCTTCTTTAGAGAAATGTCTATTTAGGTCTTCTGCCCATTTTGGGATTGGGTTGTTTGTTATTTTGTTATTGAGCTGCATGAGCTGCTAGTAAATTTTGGAAATTAATCCTTTGTCAGTTGCTTCATTTGCAAATATTTTCTCCCATTCTGAGGGTTGTCTTTTGGTCTTGTTTATGGTTTCTTTGCTGTGCAAAAGCTTTGAAGTTTCATTTGGTCCCAATTGTTTATTTTTGTTTTAATTTCCATTTCTCTAGGAGGTGGGTCAAAAAGGATCTTGCTGTGATTTATGTCATAGAGTGTTCTGCCTGTGTTTTCCTCTAAGAGTTTGACAGTTTCTGGCCTTACATTTATTTTGAGCTTATTTTTGTGTATGGTGTTAGGGAGTGATCTAATCTCATATTTTTACATGTACCTGTCCAGTTTTCCCAGCACCACTTATTGAAGAAGCTGTCCTTTATTCCTGCCTCCTTTATCAAAAATAAGGTGACCTTATGTGCCTGAGTTCATCTTGGGGCTTTCTATACTGTTCCATTGATCTGTATTTCTGTTTTTGTTCTACTACCATATTGTCTTGATTACTGTAGCTTTGTAGTATAGTCTGAAGTTAGGGATGCTGATTCCTCCAGTTCTGTTTTTCATTCTCAACTTTGCTTTGGCTATTCGGGGTCTTTTGTGTTTCCATACAAATTGTGAAAATTTTGGTTCTAGTTCTGAGAAAAATGCCAGTGGTAGGTTGATAGGTATTGCATTGAATATGTAGATTGCTTTGGGTACTAGAGTCATTTTCACAATGTTGATTCTTCCAATACAAGAACACGGTATATCTCTCCATCTATTTGTATCATCTTTAATTTCTTTAATCAGTGTTTTATAATTTTCCGCCTACAGGTCTTTTGTCTGCTTAGGTAGGTTTATTCCTATATATTTTATTCTTTTTGTTGCATTGGTAAATGGGAGTGTTTTCTTGATTTCACTTTCAGATTTTTCTTCATTAGTGTATAGGAATGCCAGAGATTTCTGTGCATTAATTTTGTATCCTGCAACTTTACCAAATTCATTGATTAGCTCTAGTAGTTTTCTGGTAACATCTTTAGGATTCTCTATGTGTAGTATCATGTCATCTGCAAACATTGACTGCATTACTTCTTTTCTGATTTGGATTCATTTTGTTTCCTTTTCTTCTTTGATTGCTGTAGCTAAAACTTCCAAAACTATATTGAATAAGAGTGGTGAGAGTGGGCAAATTTGTCCTGTTCCTAGTGGAACTGCTTTCAGTTTTTCACCATGGAGGATGATGTTGGCTGTGGATTTGTCATATATGGCCTTTATTATGTTGAGGAAAGTTCCCTCTATGCCTACATTCTGCAGGGTTTTTATCATATGGGTGTTGAATTTTGTCAAAAGCTTTCTCAGCATCAATTGAGATGATCATATGGTTTTTCTCCTTCAATTTGTTAATATGGTTTATCACATTGATTGATTTGCGTATATTGAAGAATCCTTGTATTCCTGGAATAAACCCCACTTGATCATGGTGTATGATCCTTTCAATGTGCTGTTGGATTCTGTTTACTTGTATTTTGTAGAGGATTTTTGCATCTATGTTCATCAGTGATATTGGCCTGTAGTTTTCTTTCTTTGTGACATCCTTGTCTGGTTTTGGTATCAAGGTGATGGTGGCTGCGTGGGAGTGTTCCTCCCTCTGCTATATTTTGGAAGAGTTTGAGAAGGATAGGTGTTAGCTCTTCTCTAAATGTTTGATAGAATTCGCCTGTGAAGCCATCTGGTCCTGGGATTTTGTTTGTTGGAAGAGTTTTAATCACAGTTTCAATTTCAGTGCTTGTGATTGGTCTGTTCATATTTTCTATTTCTTCCTGATTCAGTCTTGGCAGGTTGTGCATTTCTAAGAATTTGTCCATTTCTTCCAGGTTGTCCATTTTTTTGGCATCGAATTGCTTGTAGTAAGCTCTCATGATCTTTTGTATTTCTGCAGTGTCAGTTTTTACTTCTCCTTTTTCATTTCTAACTCTATTTATTTGAGTCTTCTCCCTTTTTTTCTTGATGAGGCTGACTAATGGTTTATCTATTTTGTTTATCTTCTCAAAGAACCAGGTTTTAGTTTTATTGATCTTTGCTATTGTTTCCTTCATTTCTTTTTCATTTTTTTCTGATCTGATTTTTATGATTTCTTTCCTTCTGCTAACTTTGGGGTTTTTTTTTGTTCTTCTTTCTCTAATTGCTTTAGCTGCAAGGTTAGGTTGTTCATTTGAGATGTTTCTTGTTTCTTAAGTTGGGGTGTATTGCTATAAACTTCCCGCTTAGAACTGCTTTTGCTACATCCCATATGTTTTGGGTCGTCCTGTCTCCATTGTCATTTGATTCCAAGTAATTTTTTAATTTTCTCTTTGATTTCTTCAGTGATCACTTCATTATTATGTAGTGTATTGTTTAGCTTCCATGTGTTTGTATTTTTTACAGATCTTTTCCTGTAATTGATATCTAGTCTTATGGTGTTGTGGTCGGAAAAGATACTTGATACAACTTCAATTTTCTTAAATTTGCCAAGGCTTGATTTGTGACCCAAGATATGACCTATCCTGAAAAATGTTCCGTGAGCGCTTGAGAAATGTGTATTCTGTTTTATTGGAAGGAGTGTCCTATAAATATCAATTAACTCCATCTTGTTTAATGTATCATTTAAAGCTTGTGTTTCCGTATTTACTTTCATTTTGGATGATCTGTCCATTGGTGAAAGTGGGGTGTTAAAGTCCCCTACTATGAATATGTTATTGTCAATTTCCAATTTTGTGTCTCTTAGTATTTGCGTTATGTATTGAGGTGCTCCTATGTTGGGTGTATAAATATTTACAATTGTTATATCTTCTTCTTGGATCGATCCCTTGATCATTATGTAGTGGCCTTCTTTGTCCCTTCTAATAGTCCTTATTTTAAAGTCTATTTTGTCTGATATGAGAATTGCTACTCCAGCATTCTTTTGGTTTCCATTTGCATGGAATATCTTTTTCCATCCCCTTACTTTCAGTCTGTATGTGTCTCTATGTCTGAAGTGGGTCTCTTGTAGACAGCATATATATGGGTCTTTTTTTTGTATCCATTCAGCCAATCTTTGTCTTTTGGTGGGAGCATTTAGTCCATTTAAATTTAGGGTAAGTTTTGATATGTATGTTCCTATTCCCATTTTCTAAATTGTTTTGAGTTCGTTGTTGTAGATCTTTTCCTTCTCTTGTGTTTCTTGCCTAGAGAAGTTCCTTTAGCATTTTTTGTAAAGCTAGTTTTGTGGTGCTGAACTCTCTCAGCTTTTGCTTGTCTGTAAAGGACCTTATGGGAATTCCCTTGTGTGTTATTTGTTGTTTTTCCCTTGCTGCTTTTAATATGCTTTCTTTGTATTTAATTTTTGACAGTTTGATTAATATGTGTCTTGACGTATTTCTCCTTGGATTTATCCTGTATGGGACTCTCTGTACTTCCTAAACTTGAGTAACTATTTCCTTTCCCATATTAGGGAAACTTTCAACTATAACCTCTTCAAATATTTTCTCAGTCCCTTTCTTTTTCTCTTCTTCTTCTGAAATCCCTATAATTGGAATGTTGGTGCATTTAATGTTGTCCCAGAGGTTTCTGAGACTGTCCTCAGTTCCTTTCATTCTTTTTTCTTTATTCTGCTCTGAAGTAGTTATATCCACTATTTTGTCTTCCAGGTCACTTATCCGTTCTTCTGCCTCAGTTATTCTGCTATTGATCCCATCTAGAGTATTTTTCATTTCATTTATTGTGTTGTTCATCATTGTTTGTTTCATCTTTAGTTCTTCTATGTCCTTGTTAAATGTTTCTTGCATTTTCCCTATTCTATTTCCAAGATTCTGGATCATCTTTCCTATCAGTATTCTGAATTCTTTTTCAGGTATATTGCCTATTTCCTCTTCATTTGTTAGGTCTGGTGCATTTTTATCTTGCTCCTTCATCTGCTGTGTGTTTTTCTGTCTTCTCATTTTGCTTATCTTACTGTGTTTGGGGTCTCCTTCTTGCACGCTGCAGGTTCATAGTTCCCTTTATTTCTGATGTCTGTCCCCAGTGGCTAAGGTTGGTTCAGTGTGTTGTGTAGCCTTCCTGGTGCAGGGAACTAGTGCCTGTGTTCTGGTGGATGAGGCTGGGTCTTTTCTCTCTGGTGGGCAGGTCCACATCTGGTGGTGTGTTTTGGAGTGTCTGTGGACTTATTATGATTTTAGGCAGCCTCTCTGCTAATGGGTGGGGTTGTTTTCCTGTTTTGCTAGTTGTTTGGCGGAGGGTTTCCAGCACTGTATCTTGCTGGTCGTTGAGTGAAGCTGGGTGCTGGTGTTGAGATGGAGGTCTCTGGGAGATTATCGTCGCTTGATATTATGTGGAGCTGGGAGGTCTCTTGTTGTCCAGTGTCCTGAAGTTGGCTCTCCCACCTTAGAGGCACAGCAGTGACTCCTGGCTGCAGCACCAAGAGCCTTTTATCCACACGGCTCAGAATAATAGGGAGAAAACGTGGAGAGAAAGAATTAGTAGAAGTAGGAAGAAAGAAAGAGAGAAAGAAAGAAAGAAAGAAAGAAAGAAAGAAAGAAAGAAAGAAAGAAAGGAGGGAAGGAAGGAAGGAAGAAAGAAGAAAAGAAGGAAAGAAAGGAGAGAGGGAGGGAGGGAGTGAAGGAGGGACAATGGGAGGAAGGAAGGAAGGAAAAAAAGAAAGAAAGAATGTAAAGTAAAATAAAATAAAGTAAAATATAATTAAGTTATTAAATTAAAAAATAATTATTAAGAAAAATAATTTAAAAAAAACGGACGGATAGAACCTTAGGACAAATGGTGGAAGCAAAGCTATACAGACAAAATCTCACAGAGAAGCATACACATACAGACTCACAAAAAGAGGAAAAGGGGAAAATATCATAAATCTTGTTCTCAAAACCCACCTCCTCAATTTGGGATGATTTGTTGTCTATTCAAGTATTCCACAGATGCAGGGTACATCAAGTTAATTGTGGAGATTTATTCCGCTGCTCCTGAGGCTGCTGAGAGAGATTTCCCTTTCTCTTCTTTTTTCTCACAGCTCCCTGGGGCTCAGTTTTGGATTTGGCCCCGCCTCTGCATGTAGGTCGCTGGAGGTCATCTGTTTTTTGCTCAGAGAGGATGGGGTTAAAGGAGCCGCTGATTCGGGGGCTCTGGCTCACTCAGGCCGGGATGAGGGAGGGGCACGGAGTGCGGGGTGAGCCTGCAGCGGCAGAGGCCGGCGTGACGTTGCACCAGCCTGATGCTCGCCGTGCGTTCTCCCAGGGAAGTTGTCCCTGGATCCCGGGAACCTGGCAGTGGTGGGCTGAACAGGCTCCCCAGAAGAGGGGTGTGGATAGTGACCTGTTCTCGCACACAGGCCCCTTGGCGGTGGCAGCAGCAGCCTTAGCATCTCCCGCCCGTCTCTGGGGTCCGCGCTTTTAGCGGCAGCTCGTGCCAGTCTCTGGAGTTCCTTTAAGCCGTGCTCTTAATCCCCTCTCCTTGCACACCAGGAAACAAAGAGGGAAGAAAAAGTCTGTTGCCTCTTCGGCAGCTCCAGACCTTTTCCCGGACTCCCTCCCGGCTAGCCGTGGTGCACTAACTCCTTTAGGCTGTGTTCACGCAGCCAACCCCAGTCTTCTCCCTGTGCTCTGACCAAAGCCCGAGCCTCAGCTCGCAGCCCTGCCCGCCCCGGTGGGTGAGCAGACAAGCCTCTCAGGCTGGTGAGTGCCAGTCGGCACCGATCCTCTGTGTGGGAATCTCCCCTCTTTGCCCTCCACACCCCTGTTGCTGTGCTCTCCTCCGCGGCTCTGAAGTTCCCCCCTCTGCCACCCGCAGTCTCTGCCCGCGAAGGGGCTTCCTAGTGTGTGGAAACCTTTCCTCCTTCACAGCTCCCTCCCACTGGTGCAAGTCCAGTCCCTATTCTTTTGTCTCTGTTTTTTCCATTTTTCTTTTGCCCTACCCAGGTACATGGGGATTTTCTTGCGTTTTGGGAGGTCTGAGGTCTTCTGCCATCATTCAGTAGGTGTTATGTAGGTGTTGTTCCACGTGTAGATGTATTTCTGGTGTATCTGTGGGGAGGAAGGTGGTCTCCACGTCTTACACTTCCACCATCTTCAGAACATCCCAATATTTTTTTAAGGAGTTTATACTGTCTGCTCTATTGCACTTACAAATAGTAATGTATATTTGTTTTCAGCAGTTATTTTCTCCTTCCAAGACTTCTCCAATATATATTTCCCAAAAACCTGAGAAATTGGTGAAAGAAACCTTGATTATAAAATATGAATTGGGATCATGAGCAAGAAATCATTTAATTTTTCACTTATATCATGTTCTATCTCTCAGACACACTATTCAGTGATGTCACTGTATATATACACAGGTTAATGCATTACAATTTCCATGAATTACTTTCAATCAATTAAAAGTATTAGCATAGTGGTAGCTGTTATTTTTTATGGCTTTAAAAATGCATAGCAGGTAGGGAGAGTGGGGTGGGAGGGAGATGCACGAGGGAGGAGATATGGGGATATATGTATATGTATATCTGATTCACTTTGTTATAAAGCAGGAAATAACACACCATTGTAAAGCAATTATACTCCAATAAAGATGTTAAAAAATGCATAGCAGTAAATTCACAAGACACAATTAACCTTTTAATATCTGACAATATTGTAGAGAGAAGGTATTTGAGGCAGTGAATATTGTACTTATACAAAGTATTTGTTTTAATGTTATATTGAGTTATAATAAGTATGTCTTTATTATATAATACTTGATCTGATACTAAACAAAATTGAGAATTATTTCTGTTTCTTATCACATTTTTTTCATTTACTTTAGAAGAACCTTGTCTTGTGATCTTGGTTTTGTAAGTTTAATGTTAAGAATGGATTTTCTATCTTATCAGAGCCACGTGAAAATAATATGAAATGGAATGACTAGCTAGGGTATAGAGAAGAGGAATGAATAGGATGATAAATAGGTGTTCACTACTATTCAGGCTATAGTTAACATATAGTTTCTTTCTACTCAGTTGTTTATGTCTATCTTACATCAGTTTTTCTTCCCTCCCTCCTAACTTTAAAACTACTAGGAACATAGGCTGACAAGGTATTTAAGTCATCTCTAATGCCAATAATCTATGTAAAATAAATTGTCCTAAATAGCCTAAGGATTTTAATCCTTTCTCATATTTCTGTAAGTTTTCTTTATTTGCCCACATTTACAATAAACCCTAAGACTTGAGGTCAAAGTCACATTCTCCCCTAGTTTTGTCTAGCTACCTATTATGATCCACTAATTACTACTGAGGGGTTAAAAATTATGACAATTCCAATGTCAGAATGAAATCCTTCTAGCACTTAGCACTTTAACCTTATCTTCAGTTATTATCACAAAGTAATAAATTCCTGTTTTTGGTAGCACAGTTAGAGATTAAAGATAGATATCTAATAATATGGCTGTCTGGCATTATTTGGTGCTCTCATCAAGGTATAAATTCACTCTCAGCCTCACAGGTTTTGGCGGAAACTACCAGCTGATTACCAAAAACACTTATTCTTCTTCTGGGCACACAGACTAAATGTCTCAGCTTCTTTGGAAATTAGATGTAGCTATGTGGTGGATTTTTAGTCAATGGGATAAGAGCAGAAGTTGTGCTATTTTCTGGTAAGGCTTATAAGCTGTGAGTACGCCTTCCCCACAACTTTCTCTTCTTTAAACTAAATGCAGATGACAATTAAACTTTAGAAGGTGGCACATTCAAAAAATAGAAAAAATATGGGTTCAGAAAACACCACGTGGAGGAGAGTATCCTGCCAGCAATAAGCTCCCAAATTGAAATGTTAGAAATAGCAAGAAATAAGCCTGTGTTTGGGTTTGGTATATTGAACTTTTTACTGTACTTGTTACAAAAGTTTAGTTTACCATACAAAATATACAGACTCAGTTACTCCTTTTTCTTTCTATGCCCAGAGGTGATACTCTCTTAATGAGTCTCACATGAACCGTTTTCAGAAGGGATAGATATATAAGCCAGAATGCTATTTTTAAATTTGCAATGGGAGATACCTCAATCTAAAAGTAAAAAAGAAAATGTATATGACATCAAAGTACTTGGTAGACTGAAGGTAGTCATGGGACTAGTTAACAGGAAATCCAAACAGGGCAAGAATTGAGACTTATGAGATCTAGATCATAAGATAGAGTTATGATTTATTATTGATCCACAATAAAACAGACATGTCTAGTGACAGAAACCTTATGTCAACCAGATGCAGTGTATCTCTTCATTGTATTTTACTGAATAAACTAGGCTATGAAGAGACTAGATCCTAAAAGTTCTCATCACAAGGGAAAACTTTTTTGTCTTTTTTTGTAGCTATATGAGGTGATGGATGTTCACTAAACTTATTGTGGTAATCATTTTGCAATATGTGTCAATCAAGTCATAATGTTGAACATATTAAACATATATGGTTTTGTATGCCAATTATATCTCAATAAAACTAAAATTAAAAAGCTAATTTAAATTCTTACTCTTTTCTTCTCTTTGTGAAGAATTTGGCAGACCACCTCCAGCTATGATGCATTCTTTCTTCAGAGCACCAAAGCACTGATCAAGTTACAACTTTAGTCACATCTTAGTCCTGAGGAAATAAGACAATCACCATGATTATAGGAGACACAGTATCTCCTAATAACCACAACTACATATTGTCCTGTAAGATGAATGATGATAACCTTCTAATATTATTCATTGTATGTTTTACTACTTTTATCTCCAAGGCAGTAATCTTATCTCCAAGTTCATGCGACAATTATATACTCTTTACCTATCTTAGAACTTTGACACAGAGCACTCTGATCTCAGAAAATCTAGGTTATATGCCAGTAGGGTTTTCCTGAATATAGTAAGAAAGTGACTTATTTATGAAATAATCATTTGTTTTTAAAAATAGAATTAAATGGTTAAAACATCACCATGAAAAGCAAAACCTAAAAGAAAATAAAATTTAAAAAATCTGAACTGTATGCCTAAACTCCTGTTTAATTTTGCCTTTTCTAGCTTGCACTCAGCTTTCAGCATCTAAGTGTTTAAACATATTGATTGTTCTTACTAAATCATATAATGACTCAGCCAGCTCTTTTGTAACTTTGTTGTTTAGTATTTTCTTCATTATTTCAAATCATTTCTTTATTTTCAAGGTAGCCATTCTCTGTTTTTCTATCCCTTTTTCTTTCTTCATGAGCTACTCTTTCTTCTCTGCCTTACTTATGAGTTGTTTCTTCTGGAGCAGGCTCTTTTTAGAACAATTTCTGTATTTGCTGTGGAGATCTTTCCTTCTTATTGCCTTTTTCCTTAGTTGAAGCCCATTCTTGTACTTTGCCTACTGTATCTATTCCCAATTTTCCTATTCTCAGCTATCTTTACAAGCAAAATTCAACAGCCAGGTCATTTAAGGGGCCTAGACTATCTTGTCACTAATCTAAAATAGTATAAGAGAGGTAGACCATTAACCAAGCAGGTATACATTAAACAAGCAGAGTTCTTCACAATTTAAATTCTATACACTTCTAGGAAAATATTTGGGATAATTTACCTGGATGAATTCCAAATAGGTGGGGACTTCAAATAAACTGAGACATCAAATATAAAAGTGGAATAAAGTTACTGAGTTACCAAATGAAACCAAAGTTAAAAGCAAAAATGTTAATTGAATATGTTTGAACTTGGACCAGGCCAATACATTCTCCTACTCTATTGAACCAGGCTCAAGGATGAATGCCAAAATATTCCCCAAATTAACATGAACTGATCCAATATTTTACTTGGCTCAGATCCCTAGGAACAATAACAATAGATTTCCAAATAGACACACGACTTAAATTTCTTAAGTAGCTCATTCTTGAGGCAACACTTAAAGCATAAAACTTTGGTTTCCCAAATATTAAAGATGAGAATCATCTACTAAATAGAATGTATAGTTGACTTCTTCCTCTTTATAAACTTGTACTCACTAATTAGACCTTGTTTGCTACTATGTTCATGAGATATACAGCTGCAGCTATTTTGTGATATATTTCTTTCCATTTACAGCATCTTTTTTTTCTTCAACTATATTTGACTTTCAACATTTTAAATTAGCCTTCCCGATTTTATTTGTTAGTCCTGAATTGTTGATTCATGAAAAATAATTAAAAATCATGCCTCAAGATTACTTATCTTTTAGCAAACAACATTTATAAAACAACCAGCTTACTTGCACCCTGAACATTATGTTTTCTGTAATTATAGACATTTCTTTATCCTTTAAACTGTTCGTTAAAATTCCTGTTTCAGTATGCATTTAGTAACATTTATTTACCAAATTCAAATGCTAGAAAAATCTCTTCCTGTTCACATTCTGATGGAAAATCCTAAGTACTACTCAGCCTGAAAGATGAATGATGTATTTCCTAGCTATTCATCATGGCCCTTGGTCCAACTGGCATTTTTAACTTAGAGCTCATGAAACAGAAAAAGGAAAAAAAAGAAGCAGTATTTTAAGATAGCTCCTTCTCCTAATAACCTGAGCCTCTGTTTCTTATATGTAAAATGGGAATAATAATAACGCATGCCTCATAGTATTGTTGTGATGATTAAATGAATTAACATGTAAAAAGATTATAAGAGCAACTAGAAGGTAGAAGGTAGTATGAGCTCAAAAAATGATAGGCAGTATCTTATATTTTTAACATTCTTTTTAATATATGCCCAAATGTCACATTGGAAGCTGAAATTGAGGTCAGGCTTTTTGTGTCATGCTTAGGATCATACGGGTACATCTACTTCTGTCTCTCAAAAGCCTCACAGGTTCATAAAATTTCCATTTAAAAACTAGAAATAAGATCTCATAAGTGCAGTTTCTCATTAAAATCACAAATATACGCTGACATATTTACTGATTGCATATAGTTTGAAGTCACCAAATAAATGTAATTGCAAAACAAAATAAATTAAAATTTTAACACATTTAAAATGCATACAGATATAAATTAAGGATGCTGTTAAATAATTTTAATATACAAGTACTATGCCTTAATGGTGGCAAATAAATAGTTAACTTTTGATTACTGATTTTTCTAATCAAACTTTTCAATAATGGACACAAAGGCATAATTTTGGGGAAGTAAAAATGGATTTATATTCTCAATAAAATGGCACAATACCATCCCACATCATTAGTACTCCCCTTCCCATATCCCTTATACCACATTTACACAGACAGCTTAAACCTTATTTATGGAGGAATAAAGCATATGGATTAAGAGCTCCTGCTCTGGAGACACACTTCCAGAGTTCAAATCCTGATTCTACCACTTATCACATATTTCACTTTCAGCAAATTAATTAGGTTTTTTCAAACTTAATTGCCTCATTTCTGAAACAAAATGACACTAGTCTTGCCTAACTAAAATGATAATGAGAATTTTGTGAGGGTTGACAAATTAATGCATATAAAGAATATAGAAAACACCTTGGAACATAGTAAGAACCCAATAACAGTTAGCAATTAATATTTATATTTCTTCAGAGACATGCACCAAAACAACAGACGCCACAAAAAATTTCTTCTCTGATTTTGCCTAACTGGAATAAATTCTGGAGGAATAACCTTTCTCCTACTGTTTTGACACATGTTTACATAGTATATATTCTAATACCAATCAATACTGGCACAATAAAGTTTAAAGAGCATTGTTTATGTTCAGTTGTTTCTCTGTTGTATTATTATACATGGTACATCCAATCAAAGCAGTATAAGTAGCCTCAATTTCCCAATAATCTTTTAAAGTTTACATGTAAAATATTTTATATACTTATGAAGAATATTTTTTTCCAACTCCCTCATAAAGCAAAAGAAAAAAAATCATTTTAAAGTTGTACCTGAACACTGAGAAGTTCTAATGTCTTCATTGCAGAGATTTTCTCAATTAGTAGAACATCCACTAGAAGTATGCAGGGGTCAAACTTCACCTCCATTCTACAGAAAAGAAACTTATGCTACAGAAGGACTATATGACTTGCTTAGTGTCAAACACCTAAAGCCCACTGGATTTTTCTTTGCCCAGGGAATGAGGAGAAATGAGTCAGTTACCATTTTTATGATGTGGCTTCAACATAACCACTTGCTAAGTTCAAATAAGTAAAGTGTTTTAAGCTCTTTCATGGAAAATTTTGGAACCCTGGAGGATGAGAGAAGACTTTAATAACAGCTACTCTTAAGAATGAACCAAATAAAGAGCAGAGGCCATAAACTGTAGGTATTCCTCAAGAATTCAAACAGGCTCTCCGAAAATCTACTCTCTATAGTATTCCCAAGAAGTTGGGTTATACAAATATGCATGTTGATGACAAAGTTTTGTTAAAATTGAGATATAATTCACATACCATAAAATTTACTCTTTTAAACTATATAATTCAGTCTGTTTTTTTAATTGTATTCAAATTCATTTATATTCTAAATTGTCCAACCATCACCAGTAACTAATTCCAGAATATTTCCATCACCCCAGAAGAAACACCATATACTCAATAGCAGTCATTACTCACTTCACGTTACCCCTTCCATACTCATCCTATGAAGCCACTATCACCCTGACATCAAAAGCAGACAAAGATACCACACACAAAAAATCTACAGGCCAAAAACACTCATGAATATAGGCACAAAAATTCTTAGCAAAATACTAGTAAACCAAATCCAATAATATATTAAAAGGATTATACACAATGAACAACTGGGATGTATCTCAGGGATGCAAGGATTTTTCAATATCGGCAAATCAAACAGTGTGATAAACCAAATTAATAAATTGAAGAGAAACAATACAATCATCTCAATAGATGCAGAAAGAGCTTTCAATAAAATTCAACATCTAATTATGATAAAAAAAAACTCTCCAGAAAATATGCATAGAGGGAAAATACCTCAACAGAATAAAGCCCATATATGAAAAACCCAAAGCTAACACCATACTCAACAGTGAATGGCTGAAAGTGTTTCCCCTAAGATCAGGGAGAAGACAAGGATGTCCATTCTCACCACTTTTATTCAACACAGTTTTGGAAGTCCTAGCCACAGCAATCAGAGAAGAAAAAGAAATAAAAAGAATCCAAATTGGAAAAGAAGTAAAACTGTCACTGTATGCAGATGACAGGATACTATACATAGAAAATCTTAAAAATGCTACCAGAAAACTACTAGAGCTCATCAATGAATTACATAAAGTTGCAGGATACAAAATTAATTCACAGAAATCTGTTTCATTTCTATACACCAACATTGAAAGATTAGAAAAAGAAACTAAGGAAACAATCCCATTTACCATTGCATCAAAAGGAATAAAATAACTAGGAATATATTGATCTAAGGAGGCAAATGACCTGTACCCTGAAAAATATAAGATGCTGATGAAAAAATCAAAGATGACACAAACGGGTGGAAAGATATACCATGTTCTTGGATTGGAAGAAACAATATTGTCAAAATGACTATACTATCCAAGGCAATCTACAGATTCAATGAAATCCCTACAAATTAACAGTGGTATTTTTCACAGAACTAGAAAAAAAAATGTAAAATTTGTGTGGAAACACAAAAGACCCTGAATAGCCAAAGCAATCTTGAGAAAGAAAAACGGAGCTGGAGGAATTAGGCTCCCTGACTTCAGACTATACTACAAAGCTACAGTAATCAGAAGAGTATGGAACTGGGACAAAAACATAAATATAGATCAATGGAACAGGATAGAAAGCCCAGAAATAAACTCACTCGTGGTCAATTAGTCTATAATAATGAAGGAAAGAATATACAATGGAGAAAAGACAGTCTCTTCAATAAGTGGTGCCAGAAAAACTGGAAAGCTACATGTAAAATAATGAAATTAGAACACTTCCTAATACCATACACAAAAAATAAACTCAAAATGGATTAAAGACCTAAATCTAAGACCAGACACTATAAAACTTTTAGAGGAACCACAGACAGAACGCTCTTTGATATAAATTGCAGCAAGATCTTCTTGGAACCCTCTCCTAGAGTAATGGAAATTAAAACAAAAATAAACAAATGGAACCTAATTAAACTTAAAGCCATAAACAAAACAAAAAGATAACACTCAGAATGGGAAAAAAATATTTGTAAACATTGTAACTCACAAGGGATTAATCTCCAAAATACACAAACAGCTCATTCAGCTCAATATCAAAAACAAACAAACAACCTGGGAATTCCCTGGTGGTGCAGTGGTTAAGAATTTGCCTGCCAATGTAGGAGACACGGGTCCAATCCCTGTCCAGGAAGATCCCACATGCTGTAGAGCAACTAAGTCCATGCACCAAAACTACTGAACCTGTGCTCTAGAGCCCATGAGCCACAGCTACTGAGCCCACACACCGCAACTGTTGAAGCCTGCACACCTAGGTCCCATGCAGTGAAACAAGAGAAGCCACCTCAATGAGAAGCTTGCACACTGCAATGAAGAGTAACCCCAGCTTGCCACAACTAGAGAAAGCCCGCAAAACCCACAACAAAGAAGACCCAATGCAGCCAAACATAAAATAAATAAAATAAATAAATTTATTAAAAAGAACAAAAAACTAAGCAACCCAATTCAAAAATGGGCAGAAGATCTAAATAGACATTTCTCCAAAGAAGACATGCTATGGACAACAGGCACATGAAAGCATGCTCAATATTGCTAATTATTAGAGAAATACAAATCAAAACTTCAGTGAGGTATTACCTCACCCTTGTCAGAATGGCCATCATGAAAATGTCTACAAATAATAAATGCTGGAGAGGGTGTGCAGAAAAAAGAACCCTCCTACACTTTGGGGGGGTATTGTAAATTTGTGCAGCCACTATGGAAAACAATATGGAGTGTCCTTAAAAAACGAAAACTAGAGCTACACATGATCCTGTAGTCCCACTCCTGGGCATATATCCTGAGAAAACCATAATTCTAAAAGATACACACACCCAAATATTCACTGCAGCACAATTTGCAGTAGCCAGGACATGGAAGCAACCTAAACGTTCATCGACAGATGACTGGATAAAGATGTGGTATATTTATACAATGGAATATTACTCAGCCAAAAAATGAATGAAATAATGCCTTTTGCAGCAACATGGTTGGACCTAGAGATTATTATACTAAGTGAAGTAAGCCAGACAAAGACAGACATATGATATTTCTTACATGTGGAATCTAAAATAAGGTGATACAAATGAACCTATATTCAAAACAGAAACAGATCAGCAGACATAGAAACAAACTTATAGTTACCAAAAGGGCAATGTGGGGAGGGATAAATTAGGAACTTTGAATTAGCACATATACACTACTATATATAAAATAGATAAAAAAAGGACCTACTGTATCGCACAGGGAACTTTACTCAGTATTTTATAATAATCTATAGGGAAAAGTATCTGAAAAATATATATATATATGTATGTATAACTGAACCACTTTGCTGTACACCTGAAACTAACACAACATTGTAAATCAACTACAGTTCAATAAAAAATTATATATATATATGTATATGTATTTCTGAAAACAGGCCAATTATCATACATATGATTTGCAAATGATTTTTCCCATTCTGTGGGTTTTCTTTTTACTTTCTGATGTTGTCCTTTGAAGCACAAAAGTTTTCAATTTTGACAAAGTCTAATTTATGTGTATTTTCTTTGATTTCTTTCTTAGTCACCACTGGCTACCATAACAAAATACCATGGGCTGTATAGCTTTAACAATGTACATTTATTTCTCATAGTCCTGGAGACTAAGCAGTCCAAGATCAAGGTGCTGGCAGATTTGGTTCCTGGTGAAAACTTTCTTCCTGATTTGTAGATTGCTGCCTTATTGTCTCTTCACATGGCAGGAAGGTTAAAAACTTTGGTCTCTTCCTCTTCACATGAGGACACTAATCCCATCCCATTCTCATGACCTCATCTATAGCTAATTATCTCCCAAAGGCCCATCACCAAATACCATCACACTGGGGGTAATGCCTTCAACACATAAATTTTGAGAAGACACAATCATCCATTCCATATAAGTTGCTGTTGCTTATGGTGTCTTATCTAAGAAACTGCTACTTAATCCAAGGTCAAGAAGATATGCACCTCATTTTTCTGCTAAGATTTCTATAGTTTATTTTTTACATTTGAGTATTTGATCCATTTTGGGTTAATTTTGAGGTATGTGGCTAACTTCATTCTTTTCCATGTGGAGGTCTAATTGTTTCAGCACCATTTATTGAAAAGACTATTCCTTCCTATTAAATGTCTTGTCACCTATGTTGATAATCAATTGATGATAATGCATAGGTTTATTTCTGAACTCTCAATTCCATTTCATTGGTCTATATATCTATTCTTATGACAGTACTACACTTTTTTGATTACTGTAGTTTTGTAGCAAGTTTTGAGATTGGGAAGTGTAAATCCTCCAACTCTTGTTCTTCAAGTTTGTTTTGGTTATTCTGGATTTTTGCATTTACATAAGAATTTTAATGCCAACCTGTCAGTTACTGAAAAAAAATGCAGTTGGGATTTTGATAGATATCTCATTGAATCTGTAGGTCAGATTGTGGAATATTATAATCTTAAAAATATTAGGACTTCCAATCCTCGTAAGCAGTATGCTATTTCATTTTCTAGATTTTCTTTAATGTCTTTCAATGGTGTTTTGAAGTTTACAGTGTTCAAGTCTTGCACTTCTTTGTATTTATCTGTAATTTATTCTTCTTTATGCTGTTTTAAATGTAATTGTTTTCATTTTCAGGTTGTTTGCTGCTAGTGTATAGAAATATAATTTTTTCTATTGACTTTGTATCCTGAAAATGAACTGAATTTGTTATTAGCTCTAATAATTTTTTGTTGATTACTTGGGATTTCCTATATACAGATTATGCCATCTGCAAAATAGTTTTATTCCTTTATTTCTCATCTGTATGATTTTTATTTATTTTTCTTGCCTAGTTGTCATTGTTAGAACCTCCAGTAGAAGGTTAAATAGTAGTGGCAAAGGAAGACAGTTTAATCTTGTTTCTGATCTAAAGGTGAAAGCAATCAGTCTCTCACTGTTATGATGTAGTTGTGTGTGTTTCCAAGTGATTTTATCAGTTAGAGAATGTTCCCTTCTATTCCTAGTTTATTGAGTGTTTGTATCATGAAAGGTTGTTGTTAAATTATGTCAAATGCTTTTTATCCATCTATTAGGATGACCATTTGGTGTTTGACTTTTATTCAATTGTATGGAATATTATGTTTATTGATTTTAGCTGTATAACATATTAAGCTAATCTTGTATTCCAGACAATAAGTCACAATTGGTCATGGTTTATGATGCTTTTTATATGTCACTGGATTCAGATTGCATGTATTCTTTTAGAATTTTTGTATCTATATTTATGAGGAAATGTCCGTGTAGATAATTTTCTTATTTCTTTCTTTGATTTTGGTATCAGGGTAATGCTAGCATGCTGGAATAATTTGGGAACTCATTCTTTTATTTTTTGGTAGAGTTTGTGAAGAATTGGTAATAATTCTACTTTAAATATTTGGCATAATTATGAAGAAGAGCCAAATGTTCCTGGGCTTTTAAGAAAATGGGAACATTTTCATTAAAATAATGGGAACATTTTCATTACTAAGTCAGTATCTTGTTATCTGTGTATTCATAATTTCTATTTCTTCTTAATTCTATTTTGATAATTTGTCTTTCAAGTAATTTTTTTTATTTCATCTAGGTAATCTAATTTGTTTTCATACAATCATGCATATTATTGCCTTATAATACTTTTGTTTATTTCTCTAAGAATGACAGTAATATACCTTCATTCTTTTCTGATTTTAGTAATTTAATTTTTTTCTTGGTCCATCTAGATAAAATGTTTCAGTCTCATTGTCTTTTCAAAAAAAAAAAACAACTTTTGATTTCATTAGTTTTCTTATTTCTTTATTCTCTACATTAGTATTTTGCACTGTAATCTTTTTAATTGATATATATTTGATTTGCAATATTCTTTTAGTTTCAAGTGTACAACATAGTAATTCAATATTTTTATAGATTATATTCCATTTAAAGTTATAAAATATTGGCTATATTCCCTTTTCTCTATAGTACATCTTTATATCTTATTTATTTTATTACCTAGTAGTTTGTACCTCTTAATACCCTTCCCCTCTTTTGTCCTTAATCCCACCCTTCTTCCCACTGGTAACCACTAGTTTGTTTTCTGTATCTGTTAGTTTCTGTTTTGTTATATTAAAATTTTATTATTTCCTTTATGCTGATTATTATGGGTTTACTTTTTTCTATTTCATAAGTTTTAAGGTGGTAGGTGAGATTATTGATTTCATGACTTTTTTCTTTCTCAGTAAGGCATTTACAGTTAGAAATTTCCTTCTAGACACTGTCATATCTGTGTCCCATATTTTGATTTGTTGTGTTTTCATTTTAACTAATTTCAAAGTATTTTCTAATTTAGATTATGACTTATTTTTTGATCCATTGATTATTAAATAGAGCATTATAAAATTTCCCTATATTTTTGAATTTTCCAAATTTCATTCAGTTATTGATTTCTAATATTGTCTCATTGTGTTTAAAGAATATACTTTGTGTGATTATAACACAGAAGAGCTAAATTGGACTCCACGTTGGATCTGTTTCTTTGACTTTAAACTTTGCTTTTAGTTGCTTTTGTTATTACAATCATACATAATGGCCTGCCTCAGGGAACTCTGCCCCTCTGCCTGAATGTTAAACTAAAGTGCCTTTGTTCAGCTCACAGGGAGAAAATCTGACCTTGCCCACCTGTGAACAGCAGAAAAAATGAAGAAATTAACACATCCCCTCCCCAAGACTGGCCATTCCAAGAGTTGTTTTGTAAGACTGATGGACCTTTTTACTTTACTTCCTCACTGCCTCTCCCTCTCTGATTCTATAAAAGAATCTGGCATCCCGACCCCGATAAGATGTTTTTTTTTTTTTTTTGAGATATTAGTCTGCCATCTTCTTGGTCTGCTGGCTTTTCAATGAAGTTGTATTCCTTGCCTCAACACCCTGCCTCCCAATTTATTGGCCTGTCGTGTGGCATGCAGAGTGAGCTTGGACTTGGTACCATGATCCCAGTTCTTTTAAATGTATTGAGAATTCTTTATGGCCTAATATATGGTATATCTTGTAGAATTTTTCATGTACATTGTCTTACTCTTGCATAGTTCTCTATAATTTGATCAAGTTGCTTTATACAGATGTTCAAATCTTCTATTTTCATATGAAAGTATTTATCTTGTTGTCCTATCCATTACAGAAGGTGGAATATTGTATTGTACTATTTCTGTTGTATTCTGTATTTCTCCTTTCAATTCTGTAATTTTTAAATCATTTATTTCAAGGTTTTGTTGTTTGGTGAATACATGTTTATAATTGTTATATTTTCTTGATGGATTGATACTTTTGTTATTATAAAATATCCTTTGTCTTTAACAAAAATTTTGTTGTAAAATCTGTTTTGTCTAATATTAGTAGCCACTCCATCTCTTTTTTAGTTACTGTTTGAATGAAATACTTTTTCCATCATTTTACTTTCAATCTATTTGTATCTTTGAATCTATTTATATCTACATGTCTCTTGTGGAAGGCATACAGTAGAATCATGTTTTTTTTTATTCATTCTGCTAATTTCTGCCTTTTCATTGCAGTGTTTCATCAATTTAATGTATCACATTTTGTCTTTATGTATTTGGTTTTTTCCCCTAGCTTTATTGTGATGTAATTGACATACACTGTGTAAGTTTAAGGTGTACAAGTCACTGATTTGACTTACATATATTTTGAAATTATTGCCACTATAAATTTAGTTGATATATCATCTCATTTAGATATAAAAAAGAAAAAATAATTTTTTCTGATGAGAATTCTTAGGATCTACACTCTTTACAACTTTCAAATATACCATACAGCAGTATTAAATATAGTCATCATGTTGTGCATTATAGCTTCAGTACTTATTTATCTTATAACTGGATGTTTGTACCTTTTGACCATTTTCATCCATTTACCACACGTCTCACCCCTGTTCAGCTAATCACAAATCTGATCTCTTTTTCTGTGATTTTTTTTAGATTGCACATATTATATAGTATTTGCCTTTATCTGACATTTAATGTATCATAATGCTCTCAATGTCCATACATGTTGTCATAAATTACAGGATTTTCTTCTTTCCCATGACTAAGTAATACTTCATATATATATATATATATATATATATATATATTTTGGCTAAGAATGCCTTCAGAATGTTGAATAGGAGTGGTGAGATTGAGCACCCTTGTATTGTTCTTGATCTTAGAGGAAAGTTTTCAAACTATCACCATTGAGTATGATGTTAGCTGTGGGCTTGTCATATATGAACTTTAATATGTTGAGATTTGTTCTTTTTATACCTCTTTTGTTAAGAGATTTTCATGAATAGATGTTGAATTTTTTCAAGTGCTTTCCCTGCATCAATTTAGATGATCATATGCTTCTTATCTTTCATGCAATTAATGTGATGTATCACATTTTCTTTTCTGATTGTTAGACTATTCTTGCTTCTCACTAACAAATTCTGCCTGATCATTGTGAAAGATCCTTTAATGTGTTGCTGATTTTGGTTTTCTAGTATTTTATTGAGAATTTTTGCATCTGTATGTATTATGTGCATTGGGGATAGTGATATGTACTTCTTTTTTTGATCTTTCAGTGTTCTTTTCTGGCTTTGAGGTTAGGATAATGTTGGACTTGTAAAATGAGTTTGGGAGTGTTCTCTCTTCTTTGATTTTTGGGAAGATTTTGAGGATTGGTTTTACTTCTTTAAATGTTTGATAAAATTTATCAGTGTAGCCATCTAGTCCTAGGCTTTGTTCCCCTGGGATAGGTTTGATTACTGATTCAATATCCTTACTATTAATTTGTCTGCTCAGATTTTCTATTTCTTCCTGAGTCAGTCTAGGTAGGTTCTATGTTTCTAAGAATTTTTCTATTTCTTCTAGGTTGTCCAGTGTATTGGTTACACTTGTTAATAGTAGCTTCTTATAATGCTTTGTATTTCTGTGTTATCAGTTGTAATGTCTCCTCTTTCATTTATAGTTTTGTTGATTTGGTGTTCTAATTTTTCCTTGCTTATCCTAGTTAAAGTTTGTAAATTTTATTTATTTTTTTCAAATAACCAAATATTTTGTTAATCTTTTTATTGTTTCTTATTTATTACTGTTCTAATCTTTATTATTTCCTTCTTTCTGCTAACTTTGAGCTTACTTTGTTCTTCTTTCTTCTAGTTCCTTGAGGCATAGAGTTAGATTGTTTAAGATTTCCCTTGTTTCTTTTTTTTTTTTTTTTTTTTTTTGTGGTACACGGGCCTCTCACTGTTGTTGCCTCTCCCGTCGCAGAGCACAGGCTCCAGATGCGCAGGCTCAGTGGCCATGGCTCACGGGCCCAGCCGCTCCGCGGCACGTGGGATCTTCCCGGACCGGGGCACGAACCCGCGTCCCCTGCATCGACAGGCGGACTCTCAACCACTGCGCCACCAGGGAAGCCCTTCCTTGTTTCTTAATGTAGGTATTTATGGCTTTGAACTTTCCTCTTAGAACTGTTTTTTTTTGCATCATATAAGTTTTGGTATGTTATATTTCCATTTTTATTTGTCTCAGGATACTTTTTATATTCTCCTTTAATTTCTTCTTTGATCCATTGGCTGTTCAGGAGAGTGTAATTTAATTTCTATGAATTCATGAGTTTTCCAGTTTTCTTTATCATGATTTCCAGTTTCATACCATAGTAGTCAGAGAAAGTATTTGGTATGACTTAAATCTTCTAGAAATTCTAAGACTTGTTTTGTGGCCTAACATGATATTTCCTAGAAAAGTGTTCCATGTGCACTCAAGGACAATGTGTTCTGCTGTTCTCAGATAGAATGGTGGGTATACATGAGGTCTGTTTGGTCTACAGTGTTGTTCATATCTCTTGTTTCCTTGTTGATTCTCTGGATAATCTATTCAGTGTTGAGAATGGGATATTAATGTCCTCCAACTATTATTGTATTGCTTTAGCTCTGTTAATTATTTTATAATGTATTTAGGTGCTCTAATGTTGGGTTCCTAAAAATCTATGATTAATATATTAATATATCTTCTTGATACATTGACTTTGTCATTATATAATGACATTTTTTTGTCTCGTTACCATTTTTAATTCAAAGTCTCTTTTGTCTGTTATAGGTATAGCTACTCATGCTTTCTGGGGGTTACTGTTTGCTTGAAATATATATAATATATATAATATTTTTCTATCCCTTCACTCTTAGTTTATGTAGGTCATTAAGGCTAAAGTGACTCTCTTATAAGCAGAATAACACAGGATCTTGTTTTATTACCCATTCAGCCATTCTGTGTCTTTCAACTGTAGTTTTATGCTACTTTCCTATGTTTTTATGATGTTAATTAGCATACGTTTACTTCCACCCAAAGAACTCCCTTTATTATTTCTTGTATGGCAGATCTAAGACAGTGGCATCCTCAGTACTTTTTTGAGAAAGTCTTTATCTATCCTTTATTACTGAAGAGCAGATTTTTCAGGTATAGAATTCTTGGTAGATAGTTTATTTTTTATCAATATTTTGAATATGTTATTTATTCTCTTCTGACCTGAAAAGTTTTTGTGGACAAATCCATCTGTAGTCTTTTGGGGGTTCCCTTATATGTAACTTCTCTCTTTTCTCTTGCTACTTTCAAAATTCTTTCTTTGTCTTTGACTTTTGACAATTATAATCTGTTTCATTGTAGTCCTATTTGAGTTCAATCTATTTTGGATACTTTGGGCTTCAGGATCTGTATGTCCAATTCTCTCCCTTGGTTTGGGAAGTTTTCAGCCATTATTGTTTTAAATACACCTTCTGTCCCTTTCTATTCTGCTTCTGGAATTCTCATAATGAGGATATTGTTTCTTTGGATTATATTCCATAAATACTGTAGCACTCTTCACTCTTTTTTAATTTTTTTTTTCTTTTTGTCCCTCTGACTCGATGATTTGAAATGTCTCACATTGTAAAGCAATTATTTTTTCTTCTGAATGTTTGAGTCTGCTTTTGAAGCTCTATATTAAATTTTTCAATTCAGTCATTATATTTTTCAGTTCTAGCATTACCGTTTTGCTTTAATGGTTTTTATTTCTTTGTTCAACTTCTAATCTGTATGTGTTGTAGTTCACTAAACTTCTTTAAAAGGGTTATTTTGAATTCTTTGTTGGGCAGTTCACAGAACTCCATTTCTTTAAGGTAAATTATTGGAGCTTTATTAGTTTCCTTTGGTAGAGTTATGCTTATCTGATTTTTCAATATTCTTGATCTATTACATTCATAGCTGGCATTTGTGTAAGCAGTCTCCTCTTCCAGACTTTACAGATTTGACTTGGCATAGACAGTACTTCACTAGTCAGCTCAGTTTGTGTTTCTGGATGTGTCAGCTGGTAATGTCCTTGGGCAGGTGTGGCTTGCTATTAAGTTCTATTTTTGGTCAAGGCCACTGCCCAGGCTCTAGTGTAGGGAAGGTTATCACTGGCTGAGAACAGCTGGATAGAATGACTGCCTTGGTTCCCTGTCCATTCAAGGCTGTAGAATAGACTTCAGTTTGCCTGTGTTCTCTGGTCAGGCTTTCTAAAGTGTCGTCACTGGGTGCTATACTCAAAGGTAGGCATGGATATGAATTAGCCTCCTTTGCCTGGAAGGACATCAGAATGAGCCCCAAGGTCTGCATGGCTTATTGTTTGGGGACCCAAATTAGGCAAGACTTGTCACAAAATTCTCTGGCCAGGGAAAGCCACCTGATTTACTCAGCAGATAGGGCAAGCCATGAACTATGTTCTCTGTTCAAGTGCCACTATAAGCAAGGGTGGGCTATGCAACTTCCCATGTGCTCTGGTTAGGTTCCCTGGTCACTGACTGAAGGCTATACTCAGCAATTGATTGGGCTATGAATAAGGTTCTCTGCCCAGATGGAGAGGAAAGATTAATTCCAAGGATGAAAAGGCTCTCTGATTGTGGACTTGTCTCAAGCCAACCCACACCCCAAGTTTTCTGACTAAACAGGGCCACTAGTTTTTCTCTATAGACAATCACCCCTGCCTACTCAGTGTTGCTGAATTATGCAGATTTTCAAGTATTCTGGCCAAGATTTCTGGGGGACAGGGCCAAAATCTACACTCAGCAATTGCTTTAGGTGCAAGGTTAGGTTGTTTATTCGAGATGTTTCCTGTTTGTTAAGGTGGGCTTGTATTGCTATAAACTTCCCTCTTAGAACTGCTTTTGCTGCATCCCATAGGTTTTGGGTCACCGTGTCTCCATTGTCATTTGTTTCTAGGTATTTTTTTATTTCCTCTTTGATTTCTTCAGTGATCACTTCGTTATTAAGTAGTGTATTGTTTAGCCTCCATGTGTTTGTATTTTTTACAGATCTTTTCCTGTAATTGATATCTAGTCTTATGATGTTGTGGGTGGAAAAGATACTTGATACAATTTCAATTTTCTTAAATTTACCAAGGCTAGATTTGTAACACAGGATATGATCTATCCTGGAGAATGTTCCATGAGCACTTGAGAAAAATGTGTATTCTGTTGTTTTTGGAAGGAATGTCCTATAAATATCAAATAAGTCCATCATCTTTAATGTATCATTTAAAGCTTGTGTTTCCTTATTTATTTTCATTTTGGATGATCTGTCCACTGGTGAAATTGGGGTGTTAAAGTCCTCTACTATGAATGTGTTACTGTTGATTTCCCCTTTTATGGCTGTTAGTATTTGCCTTATGTATTGAGGTGCTCCAATGTTGGGTGCATAAATATTTACAATTGTTATATCTTCTTCTTGGATCGATCCCTTGATCATTATGTAGTGTCCTTCTTTGTCTCTTTTAATAGTCTTTATTTTAAGGTTATTTTGTCTGATATGAGAATTGCTACACCAGCTTTCTCTTGGTTTCCATTTGCATGGAATATCTTTTTCCATCCCCTTACTTTCAGTCTGTATGTGACTCTTGGTCTGAAGTGGGTCTCTTGTAGACAGCATATATATAGGTCTTGTTTTTGTATCCATTCAGCCAATCTCTGTCTTTTTGTGGGAGCATTTAGTAAATTTACATTTAAGGTAATTATCGATATGTATGTTCCTATTCTCATTTTCTAAATTGTTTTGGGTTCTTTATTGTAGGTCTTTTCCTTCTCTTGTGTTTCTTGCCTAGAGAATTTCCTTTAGCATTTGTTGTAAAGCTGGTTTTGTGGTGCTGAACTCTCTCAACTTTTGCTTGTCTGTATAGGTTTTATTTTCTCCATCAAATCTGAATGAGATCATTGCTGGGTAGAGTAATCTTTGTTGCAGGTTTTTCTCCTTCATCACTTTCAGTATGTCCTGCCACTCCCTTCTGGCTTGCAGAGTTTCTGCTGAGAGATCAGCTGTTAACCTTATGGAGATTCCCTTGTGTGTTATTTGTTGTTTTTCCCTTGCTGCTTTTAATATGCTTTCTTTGTATTTAATTTTTGACAGTTTGATTAATATGTGTCTTGGCTTATTTCTCCTTAGATTTATCCTGTATGGGACTCTCTGTGCTTCGTAAACTTGAGTAAATATTTCCTTTCCCATATTAGGGAAGTTTTCAACTATAATCTCTTCACATATTTTCTCAGTCCCTTTCTTTTTCTCTTCTTCTTCTGGAACCACTATAATTCAAATGTTGGTGCATTTAATGTTGTCCCAGAGGACTCTGAGACTGTCCTCAGTTCTTTTCTTCTTTTTTCTTTATTCTGCTCTGCAGTAGTTATTTCCACTATTTTATCTTCCTGGTCACTTATACATTCTTCTGCCTCAGTGATTCTGCTATTGATCCAATCTAGGGTATTTTTCATTTCGTTTATTGTGTTGTTCATCATTGTTTGTTTCATCTTTCGTTCTTCTATGTCCTTGTTAAATGTTTCTTGCATTTTGTCTATTCTATTTCCTAGATTTTGGATCATCTTTACTATTATTATTCTCAATTCTGTTTCAGGTAGACTGCCTATATCCTCTTCATTTTTAGGTCTGGTGCATTTTTACCTTGCTCCTTCATCTGCTGTGTGACTATCTGTCTTCTCATTTTGCTTATCTTACTGTGTTTGGGGTCTCCTTTTCGCAGGCTGCAAGTTCGGAGTTCCCATTGTTTTTGATGTCTGTCCCCAGTGGCTATCGTTGGTTCAGTGGGCTGTGTAGGCTTCCTGGTGGATGGGACTAGTGCCTGTGTTCTGGTGGATGAGGCTGGATCTTTTCTCTCTGGTGGGCAGGTCCATGTCTGGTGGTGTGTTTTGGGGTGTCTGTGGACTTATTATGATTTTAGGCAGCCTCTCTGCTAATGGGTGAGTTTGTGTTCCTGTGTTGCTAGTTGTTTGGCTTAGGGTCCAGCACTGTAGCTTGCTGGTCGTTGAGTGAAGCTGGGTGCTGGTGTTGAATTGGAGATCTCTGGGAGGTTTTCACCATTTGATATTATGTGGAGCTGGGAGGTCTCTTGTTGACCAGTGTCCTGAATTTGGCTCTCCCATCTCAGAGGCACAGCACTGACTCTTGGCTGCAGCACCAAGAGCCTTTCATCCACACGGCTCAGAATGAAAGGGAGAACAAGTAGAGAGAAAAAATTAGTAGAAGTAGGAAGAAAGAAAGAAAGAAAGAAAGGAAGGTGGGAAGGAAGGAAGGAAGAAAGAAAGAAGAAAAGAAGGAAAGAAAGAAAGGAGGGAGGGAGGGAGGGAGGGAGGGATGGTGGGAGGAGGGAAGTAAGGAAGGGAGGAGGAAAGGAAGTAATAAAGAAAGAAAGAAAGAAGATAAAATAAAATAAAATAAAATATAATATAATAAGGTTATTAAATTAAAAAATAATTATTAAGAAAAAAATTAAGAAAAAATGGACAGATAGAACCTTAAGACAAATGGTGGAAGCAAAGCTATACAGACAAAAATCTCACACAGAAGTATACACATACACACTCACAAAAAGAGGAAAAGGGGAAAAAATCATAAATCTTGCTCTCAAAGTCCACCTCCTCCATTTGGGATGATTCGTTGTCTATTCATGTATTCCACAGATGCAGGGTACATCAAGTTGATTGTGGAGCTTTAATCCACTGCTTCTGAGTCTGCTGGGAGAGATTTCCCTTTCTCTTCTTTGTTCTCACAGCTCCCAGGGCCTCAGCTTTGGATTTGGCCCCGCCTCTATGTGTAGGTCGCTGTAGGGCGTCTGTTTTTGCTCAGACAGGACAGGGTTAAAGGAGCTGCTGATTCGGAGGCTCTGGCTCACTCAGGCCGGGGGGAGGGAGGGGCACGGAGTGCGGGACAGTCCTGAGGTGGCAGAGGCCGGCGTGGCATTGCACCAGCCTGAGGCCTGCCATGCGTTCTCCCGGGGAAGTTGTCCCTGGATCCCAGGAACCTGGCAGTGGTGGGCTAAACAGGCTCCCCGGAAGAGGGGTGTGGATAGTGACCTGTGCTCGCACACAGGCCCCTTGGTGGTGGCAGCAGCAGCCTTAGTGTCTCCCGCCTGTCTCTGGGGTCCGCGCTTTTAACCGCGACTTGTGCCCATCTCTGGAATTCCTTTAAGCAGCACTCTTAATCCCCTCTCCTAGCGCACCAGGAAACAAAGAGGGCTGAATAAGTCTCTTGCCTCTTCGGCAGCTCCAGACCTCTTCCTGGACTCCCTCCCTGCTAGCCGTGGTGCACTAACCCCTTCAGGCTGTGTTCACACAGCCAACCCCAGTCCTCTCCGTGTGCTCCAACCAAAGCCCAAGCCTCAGCTCTCAGCCCCGCCCGCCCCGGTAGGTGAGCAGACAAGCCTCTCGGGCTGGTGAGTGCTGGTTGGCCCGGATCCTCTGTGCGGGAATCTCCCTGCTTTGCCCTCCGCACCCGTGCTGCTGTGCTCTCCTCCGCGGCTCTGAAGCTCCCCCCCTCCGCCTCCCGCAGTCTCTGCCCGTGAAGGGGCTTCCTAGTGTGTGGAAACCTTTCCTCCTTCACAGCTCCCTCCCACTGGTGCAGGTCCTGTCCCTATTCTTTTGTGTCTGTTTTTTCTTTTGCCCTACCCAGGTATGTGGGGAGTTTCTTGCCTTTTGGGAGGTCTGAGGTCTTCTGCCAGCATTCAGTAGGTATTCTGTAGGAGTTGTTCCACGTGTAGATGTATTCCTGGTGTATCTGTGGGGAGGAAGGTGATCTCTGTGTCTTACTCTTCCGCCGTCTTCCCTCTGACCTCTATTCAATGTTTTACCATTTTATCTCTGCATTGATATTCTATTTGGTAAGATGTTCTTGTACTTCCTTTAATTCTATCAAATGTTTTTTCATTAGTCCCTTGAAAATACTTTCTGTAGCCAATTTAAAACCAATTCAAAGTCTTTGGGTGCTCTCTCAGGGAAAGTTTTTTTGATTGCCTTTTTATTCATGTTTGAGCCAGTCTTTCATGCTTCTTTGAATGGTATGATTGATTTTGTTGTTGAAAACTGGATATTTTAAATTAAAAATGTGTTAGCCGTATATATCAGATTGCCCCTGTACAGTGTTTGCTTTCATTGTTTGTTGTTTGTGGCATTGTTTGCTTGCTTAGTGACATTTCTCATCTTATTTTGTAAAGTCTTTATCCTTTGGCTTGTTTAGCCAATGAAATATCTTCTCATTTATATCAGCAGTCAGCTAGTAATTGCACATATTATTCCTCAAATGTCTTGAACCAAAAAGTCTCACAGTCATTTTCTAGGTTCTCTGTGTGTGAGGACACATCTTCCACACTCATTAAAGTAGTTTATAACTAGTTTAGCCTTCCTTTCCTGCTTGTACAGAGCCTTGAGTTCAGCCACAGCAAGAGCATAGAGGCTTCTTAGTTTTAATATGCACATAGTCCTATAAATACAACTCCTTCTACATTAGCAAGAATATGCTAAAAATTTTCAAAGCCCCAATGGGGGCTAATTCTCCATATTTTTCTTGTTAAGCTTTTTGGTCAGTCTATTGTTGGCCCCAGCTCGTATCCACTATCACAGACAGTCTTAAAGTTAAACAATTGCCTGTAAATATTTTCAAATTATGCCCACATGGAAAAGGCTTCACAGTTGACAAACTCCAAGTCATGTAAAAAAAATCCTTTCAAGTTGTGTCTTTCAGGGGACTGCGAGGCAGGCCATATAATTGACAAATCCCTGAAAATGAAGTTTTGAAGGAGCTCTAACCCTATTTTTCCCCTAGTTGGTGCCAGGTTGCTATATTTAATTGTGAACCATGGGATGTAGAATTTTAACACTACCATGGAGCTGTAGAATTTTAACACTACCAAGATATAGGAATAGGCCAAGTTAAAATGTGTAAAAGCTCACCAATGTTACCAAGTAATAACTTTTTTTTTCTAAAATAAAAGCTTTTTGGATTGCTGCGAGCCTTAGGTTAATTTCTAGAATTCTGAAAATGTTGATTTTTACAATTGTAGCCTATTTTCACATTTCTTGTCCAAGATTTATACTGTACCATTTCATAGGCATCACCTCCAAATTAAGTTTATAGGAGCTGTCAGTGATTGACTTTAGAACTCACTTTATTCATTCCTCTTAATATTTTCCCAATTAAAAAAAATTCATTTGATAAGAACCCCACTCAAATAAAGAACTCTGGTTTGCTATCTATGTGTTTCTTATAGAAGAAACATAACACATGTATATAAATATATATAAGGTAGGATATGAGAAAATGCATAAGAAAAATGTTGAGAAAGTGTTGTGGGAAACTCTCAGGGAAGAAAGATCACTTTTGGGAATGAGCAAAGACTTCCTGTATAAAATGCAAGCTCTTATCGTTCCAAATTCCCATTCAATTTTTCACCATTTGTATGTTACTTGCAGAATTTTTCCTTTTGCATAAATATTTATAATTCTTATAGCTTTTTCACCTCTCAACTGCAGCCTACTAGGCTGCAAGTTCCTAAGAGGCAAAGATTATATCTTAGTATACCTCAGAACATAATATCACTTAGAGTCAAGCATAACAGTGGGTATTAAATTTATATTAAACAGTATTTGAATAAATCAATGAAATACTTAAAGGAAAATCCCAAGCAAAAATTATGTGAGTTTTTGGTTTAGAAACAAGTACACCAATTTTGGGGCCTTATCTGTCTTCTTTCACTTGAGAATTAAAAAAATAATAAAGAATTACACATAACTGAGAACTATAAAAATAATTAAATATAATGGAACCATTTCACATACCTTAGGCAAAATTATTGGCAAGAAATCACCTTCAAAGAACTGAAGTGAATCCACACACAATCTGTGTGGACTCATATAATACCTTGAATATGGTAAATATCCTCTACTGGTAATGCCAGCTTTTTCAGAGTCATAGATGAGAATTCGAATTTCTGTCTGCATTAAGCCTATAAATGTGATAAAATTAGGATATCAGGTGATAACTTTTGTAGAAGTTAGCCTAGAGTCATCATACACCAGCACAGACCACCACTCCACACCCCACCCTAGGTGACTGAGGAGTCTGAGATGGGATTAGGAAATCAGGCTACATGCTGTTCTCAGGGAACTATCATCCAAAGTAGATTTTTTCATATGCTATCCAGGCTGACTCTATTACCTAGATTTTACACTATTAATTTACCAACTGACTCTAATTTACATTGGTCTACATATATATGAAAGACCTCTTAAAACTGTGACTGTTTAAACTATGGATTCTACTACAAATTCTCCATCAACCTAAGCCTGTAACTTTGGTTTAGTCACTTCATTTATTTGTTATAATTTTCCTTTCTTTAAAATTAGGAAATTAAACCAAAGGATTTTTAATGTTCATGATTATCTGAACAAAGATATTCTCACAGGAAGGAATAATTTTGTCCAGTAATTTATCTATTTCTCACAGCATGGACACATTAAACATATAAGGAAATACAATTTTCTTAAGAAACTATTAAAATTGATTATTACCTTTTTAGAACCTTTTTAAATCCTACAGAGACACCTGGGGAAACTGAAAATGTAATCTGGTTTAGAAGAGGATATTTTGAAAACAAAGCATTATTTTAGTTAAAAAATCGATTTCTACATCTTTTTCTCTAGATGTATTTTAACAAAATATTTTCCACAATGAAGTAAATTATATTTACTTCCTACATTAAAAGTGCATAAACCCCAATTTACTACTCATTTTTTTGAATTCTGACTTCATGTAAAGTGCTGTTGTAGAGGAAGAGAAAAAAAAAAAAAAACAAAGAACAAAGACACATAGTCTGCCCTGGAGGACTTTGCAATCTATTAGAGTGATATATCTGTACACAGAGTACAAGGCATAGAGAAATTAGAACCATAATAGAAGTATAAGAATTTTGTTATTAAATGATAAAATAAAAAAAATTTAATTCTAAATTTGGTATACCTGAAAACGTAGTGGAAATGCCTTCTGTTTATACATGTAATAGATTCATTTTAAATGTATGTTAGGAGACATTATAGATGGCGGAAGAGTAAGACGTGGAGATCACTTCCCTCCCCACAAACATCAGAAATACATCTACATGTGGAACAACTCTGACAGAAGACCTACTGACCGCTGGTAGAAGACCTCAGACTTCCCAAAAGGCAAGAAACTCCCCACGTACCTGGGTAGGGCAAAACAAAAAAGAAAAAAACAGAGACAAAGGAGTAGAGACTGGACTTGCACCAGTGGGAGGGAGCTGTGAAGAAGGAAAAGTTTCCACACACTAGGAAGCCCCTTCACTGGCAGAGATGGGGGGTGGGCAGGGGTAAACTTCAGAGCCACGGAGGAGAGCACAGCAACAGGGGTGCAGAGGGCAAAGCGGAGAAATTCCTGCACAGAGGATTGGTGCTGGCCAGCACTCACCAGCCAGAGTGGCCTGTCTGCTCACCTCCCGGGGTACATGGGGGCTGGGAGCTGAGGCTCCAGTTTCGGAAATCAGATCTATGGGAGAGAACTGGGGTTGTCTGCATGAACACAGCCTGAAGGGGGCTAGTGTGCCACAGCTAGCTGGGAAGGAGTCCGGGAAAAAGTCTGGAAATGCCAAAGAGGCAAGAGACATTTTCTTGCCTCTTTGTTTCATGGTGCATGAGGAAAGGGGATTAAGAGCACTGCCTAAATGACCTCCAGAGATGGGTGCGAGACCTGGCTATCAGTGTGGACCAGAGACAGGCATGAGACACTAAGGTTGCTACTGCAGCCACCAAGAAGCCTGTGTGCAAGCACAGGCCACTATCCACACCTCCCCTCTTGGGAGCCTGTGAAGCCAGCCACTGCCATGTTCCCGTGATTCAGGGACAAATTCCCTGGGAGAACACACGGCATTGCTCAGGCTACTGCAATGTCACGATGGCCTCTGCCATCTCAGGGTAACACTGCAACTCTCCCTCCCCCTAGTATGAGTGAGCCAGAGCCCCCTAATCAGCTGCTACTTTAACTGCGTCCTGTCTCAGCAAAGAACAGACACCTTTAGGCAACCTACAGGCAAAGGTGAGACCGAATCCAAAGCTGAACCCCAGGAGCTGTGTGAACAGAGAAGAGAAAGGGAAATCTCTCGCAGCAGCCTCAGGAGCAGTGGATTAAATATCCACAATCAATTTGATATACCCTGCATCTGTGGAATACCTGAATAGACAATGAATCATCCCAAAATTGAGGTGGTGGACTTTGGGAGCAATGATATACATATATATTTTCCTTCTTCTCTTTTTGTGAGTGTGTATGTGTATGCTTCAGTGTGTAATTTTGTATGTATAGCTTTGCTTTTACCATTTCTCCTAGGGTTCTGTCTGCCAGTTTTTTTTTTTTTTTTTTAGTATAGGTTTTAGAGCTTCTTATTATTGGTGGATTTGTTTTTTGATTTGGTTGGTCTCTTCTTTCTTTATTACTTTTTAATTTTTATATTTAGTATTTTTTATTTTAATAACTTTATATTCTTTTTCCTTCTATCTTTCTTTCATTCTCCCTTTTATTCTGAGCCATGTGGATGACCCAATCTTGGTGTTCCGGCTGACTGTCAGGCATGTGCCTCTTAGGTGGGAGACATGAGTTCAGGACATTGGTCCAAAAGAGAACTCCCAGCTCCAGAAAATATCAAAAAGCATAAATCTTCAACAGATCTCCATCTCAATACCAAGACCCAGCTCCACTCAATGACCAGCAAGCTACAGTGTTGGACACCCAATGCAAAACAACTAGCAAGAAAGGAACACACTTCCACCCACTAGCAGAAAGGCTGCCTAAAATCATAATAAGTCCACAGACACCCAAAAACACACCACCAAACGAGGACCTGCCCACCAGAAAGACAAGATCCAGACTCATCCACCAGAACGCAAGCACTAGTCCCCTCCACCAGGAAGCCTACACAACCCACTGAACCAACTTTAGCCACTGGGGGCAGACACCAAAATCAAAGGGAACTATGAACATGCAGCCTGCAAAAAGGAGCCCCAAACACAGTAAGTTAAGCAAAATGAGAAGACAGAGAAACACAGAGCAGATGAAGGAGCAAAGTAAAAACCCAAAAGACCAAAAAAAAAAAAAAACAAGTGAAGAGGAAATAGCCAGTCTAACTGAAAATGAATTTGGAGTAATGATAGTAAAGGCGATCCAAAATCTTGGAAATAGAATGGAGAAAATACAAGAAACGTTTAACAAGGACCTAGAAGAACTAAAGAGCAAACAAACAATAAAGAACACCACAATAAAAGAAATTAAGAATTCATTGGAAGGAAACAATAGCAGAATAACTGAAGCAGAAGTACAGAGAAGTGACCTGGAAGATAAAATAGTGGAAAAAACTACTGCAGAGCAGAATAAAGGAAAAAGAAAGAAAAGAACTGAGGACAGTCTCAGAGACATTGGGGACAACATTAAACACACAAACATTCAAATTGTAGGTGTCCCAGAAGAAGAAGAGAAAAATAAAGGGACTGAGAAAATATTTGAAGAGATTATAGTTGAAAATTTTCCTAATATGTGAAAGGAAATAGTTATTCAATTCCAGGAAGTACAGAGAGTCACATATAGGAAAAATCCAAGGAGAAACACACCAAAATACATTTGATCAAATGATCAAAAATTAAATATAAAGAAAAAAATATTAAAAGCATCAAGGGAAAATAACAAAAGGGAATCCTCATAAGGTTAACAGCTGAAATTCAGTAGAAACTCTGCAAGCCAGATGGGAGTGGCAGGACATATTTAAAGTGATGAAAGGGAAAAATGAAGATTACTCTAACCAGCAAGGATCTCATTTAGATTCTATGGAGAAATTAAAAACTTTACAGACAAGCAAAACTAAGAGAATTCAGCACCACCAAACCAGCATTACTACAAATGCTAAAGGAAGTTCTCTTGGTTGGAAACACAAGAGAAGGGAAAGAACTACAATAACAAACCCAAATCAATTAAGAAAATGGTAATGGGAACATACATATCAATAATTACCTTAAATGTAAATGGATTATATGCTCCAACCAGAAAGCCTAGACTGGCTGAATGGATACAAAAACAAGATCCAGACATATGCTGTCTATAGGAGACCCACTTCAGACATAGGGACACATATAGACTGAAAGTGAATGGAAGGAAAGGTTATTCCATGCAAGTGGAAATCAAAAGAAACCTGGAGTAGCAATTCTCATATCAGAGAAAAATAGAATTAAAATAAAGATTATTACAAGAGACAAAGGGACACAACATAATGATCAAGGGACAATCCAAGAAGAAGATATAACAATTGTAAATATTCATACACACAACATAGGAGCACCTCAATACATAAGGCAATTGCTAACAGCCATAAAAGGGGAAATTGACAGTAACACAATCATAGTAGGGGACTTGAACACCCCACTTTCACCAATGGACAGATCATCTAAAATGAAAATAAATAAGGAAACACAAGGTATAAATTATATATTAAAAAATATGGACTTAATAGATATTTATAGGACATTCCTTCCAAGAACAACAGAATACACTTTCTTCTCAAGTGCTCATGGAACATTCTCTAGGATAGATAATATTTTGTCTCACAAATCAAGCTTTGGTAAATTTAAGAAAATTGAAATCATATCAAGTATCTTTTCTGACCACAATGCTATGAGACTAGATATCAATTACAGGAAAAAACTTGTAAAAAATACAAAACATGGAAGATAAACCATACACTACTTAATTACCGAGAGATCACTGAAGTAATCAAAATGGAAATTAAAAAAATACCTAGAAACAAATGACAAAGAAAACACAATGACACAAAACCTATGGAATGCAGCAAAAGAAGATCTAAGAGGGAAGTTTATAGCAATAAAATCCTACCTTAAGAAACAAAAAACATCTCAAATAAACAACCTAAACACCTAAATACACCTAAAGAAATTAGAGAAAGAAGGACAAAAAAACCTAAATTTCACAGAGGGAAAGAAATTGTAAAGGTCAGATCAGAAATAAATGAAAACTAAATGAAGGAAACAATGGCAAAGATCAGTAAAATTACTGGTTCTTTGAGAAGATAAACAAAATTGATAAGCCATTTGCCACACTCATCAAAAAAAAAAAAAAAAAAGGGAGAAGACTCAAACCAACAGAAATAGATATGAAAAAGAAGAAGTAAAAACTGGCATTGCAGAAATACAAAGGATCATGAGAGATTACTAAAAGAAACTATATGCCAATAAAATCAACAACCTGGAAAAATGGACAAATTCTTAGAAATGTACAACCTTCCCAGACTGAAACAAAAAGAAATAGAAAATATGAACAGACCATTCACAAGGACTCAAATTGGAACTTTGATTAAAAATCTTCCAAGTAACAAAAGCACAGGACCAAATGGCTTCACAGGTGAACTCTATCAAATATTTAGAGAAAAGCTAACACCTACACTTCTCAAACTCTTCCAAAATATAGCAGAGGAAGGAACACTCCAAAACTCACTCTACGTCGCCACCATCACCCGGATATCAAAGCCAGACAAAGATGTCACAAATAAAGTAAACAACAGGCTGATATCACTGATGAACATAGATGCAAAAATTCTCAGCAAAATATCAGCAAACAGAATCCAGCAGCACATTAAAGTGTCATACACCATGATCAGGTGAGGTTTATCCCAGGAATGCAAATATTCTTCAATATACACAAATCAATCAATGTGATACACCATATTAACAAACTGAAGGAGAAAATCTATATGATCTTCTCAATAGATGCAGAAAAACCTTTTGACAAAATTCAACATGGAATTGTGATAAAAACACTCCAGAATGTAGGCATAGAGGGAACTTATTTGAACATAATAAAGTCCAAATGTAACAAACTCACAGCCAACATTGTCCTCAATGATGGAAAACTGAAACCATTTCCACTAAGATCAGGAACAAGACAAGCTTGCCCATTCTTACGACTATAATTCAACATAGTTTTGGAAGTGTTAGCCACAGCAATCAGAGAAGAAAAGGAATCCAAATCGGAAAAGAAGAAGTAAAGCTGTCACTGTTTGCAGATGACATGATACTATACACAGAGAAACCTAAAGATACTATGAGAAAACTACTAGAGCTAATCAATTAATTTGGTAAAGTAGCAGGATACAAAATTAATGTACAGATATCTCTTGCATTCTTATACACTAATGATTAAAACTCTAAAAGAGAAATTAAGGTAATGCTCCCATTTCCAAATACAACAAAAAGAATAAAATATCTAGGAATAAACCTACCTAAGGAGACAAAAGACTTGTATGCAGAAAACTATAAGACACTAAGGAAAGAAGTTTAAGATGATACAAATAGATGGAGAGATATACCATGTTCTTGGATTGGAAGAATCAACATTGTGAAAATGACTATAATAAGCAAAGCAATCTACAGATTGAATGCAATCCCTATCAAACAACCAATGACATTTTTCACAGAAGTAGAACAAAAAATTCCACAATTTTTATGGAAACACAGAAGACCCCGAATAGCCCAAGCAGTCTTGAGAAAGAAATATAGAGCTGGAGGAATCAGGCTTCATGATTTCAGAGTATATTACAAAGCTACAATAATCAAAACAGTATGGTACTGGTACAAAACTGAAATATAGATCAATGGAACAGGATAAAAAGCACAAAGATAAACCCATGCACATATGGTCACCTTATTTTTGATAAAGAAGGGAAGAATATACAGTGGAGAAAAGACAACCTCTTCAATAAGTGGTGCTGGGAAAACTTGACAGCTTCATGTAAAAGCATGAAATTAGAACACCCCCTCCCACCATACACAAGAATAAACTCAAAATTGATTAAAGACCTAAATGTAAGGCCAGACACTATAAAACTCTTAGAGGAAGACATAGGCAGAACACTCTGACATAATTCACAGCAAGATTCTTTTTAACCCACCTCCTAGAGAAATGGAAATAAAAACAAAAATAAACAAATGGGACCTAGTGAAACTTAAAAGTTTTTGCACAGCAAAGGGAAGCATAAACAAGATGAGAAGACAACCCTCAGAATGAGAGAACGTATTTGCAAATGAAGCAACTGAAAAAGGATTTATCTGCAAAATATATGAGGAGTTCATGTAGCTCAATATCAGCAAAAGAAAGAACCCAATCCCAAAATGGGCAGAAAACCTAAATAGACATTTCTCCAAAGAAGTTATACCAATTGCCAACAAACACATGAAAGGATGCTCAACATCACTAATTGTTATAGAAATGCAAATCAAAGCTACAATGAGTTGTCACCTCACACCTGTCAGAATGGCCATCATTAAAAATCTATGAACAATAAATGCTGGAGAGGGTGTGGAGAAAAGAGATCCCTCTTGCACTGTTTGTGGGAATGTAAATTGATACAGCCACTATGGAGAACAGTATAGATATTCCTTAAAAAGCTAAAAATAGAACAACAGTACAACCCAGCAATCCCACTGCTGGGTGTATACCCTGTGAAAACCATAATTCAAAAAGTGTCATGTACCACAATGTTCATTGCAACTCTATTTACAATAGCCAGGACATGAAAGCAACCTAAGAGTCCTCCAACAGATGAATGTATAAAGGAGATGTGTCACATATATACAATGGAATAGTACTCAGCCATTAAATGGAACAAACCTGAGTTATTCCTAGTGAGGTAGATAGACCTAGAGTCTGTCATACAGAGTGAAGTATGTCAGAAAGATAAAAACATATACCATATGCTAATACATGTATATGGAATCTAAAAAAAAAAAACTATTAAGAACCTAGGGGAAAGACAGGAATAAAGACTCAGACCTACTAGAGAATTAACTTGAGGACACAGGGATAGGGAATTGTAAGCTGGGACAAAGTAAGAGAGTGGCATGGACATATATACACTACCAAATATAAAATCGATAGCTAGTGGGTAGGATCCGCATAGCACAGGGAGATCAGCATGGTGCTTTGTGACCACCTAGAGGGGTGGTATAGGGAGCGTGGGAGGCAGGGAGATGCAAGAGGGTGGATATATGGAGATATCTGTATATGTATAGCTTATTCACTTTGTTATAAAGCAGAAACTAACACACTATTGTAAAGTAATTATACTCCAATAAAGATGTTAAAAATAAATAAATGTATGTTAAGGTTGTTATAAGTTTAATATGCTGTTAAAATATTGTGCTTGTATGTAAAGGCAAATTTCATTTTTTTTAAAATTCTTTTCTTTTTTTTTTTTAAAAAACCACACACTTGTTTATTTATTTATTTTTTTGGGCTGTCTTGGGTCTTCGTTTCTGTGTGAGGGCTTTCTCTAGTTGTGGCAAGCGGGGGCCACTCTTCATCACGGTGCGCAGGCCTCTCACTATTGCGGCCTCTCTTGTTGTGGAGCACAGGCTCCAGACGCGCAGGCTCAGTAGTTGTGGCTCATGGGCCTAGTTGCTCTGCAGCATGTGGGATCTTCCCAGACCAGGGCTTGAACCCGTGTCTCCTGCATTAGCAAGCAGATTCTCAACCACTGCATCACCAGGGAAGCCCAAAATTTCACTTTTTAATGTGAGGCAATTCTTGGTGTCAAATATACATCAAGGAAGAAGCAACTCTCAGAATCAGAAAACCAGAACTGAAAGGAAAATGCCTTATCTAAACTACAGTGTAAGTAACTGACTCTTCTGGCTTTTCCAACTCAAGAGTGTCAAGAAGTCTAGGATAGATTGCATGAGGTATGAGTAAAATGATGGATTCTCCATGTTGGAGCAGCTGATAAAACAGTTTCATCCTTTAGGGCTGAAGCGTAGATACTGAAATGACATAGGTCCAGTGATATAGTCACAGTGACAGAGTGACATTGATCCAGCTGATTCCATTGGCCACTGAATGTTTGTGGAAATGATACAGAAGGGACTGGCAGAACCAAGTATATACATTAATTTCTGTGAAACAGGTTGAGCAGTTAGGTGCCAAGTATCTAACCAGAATCCTTCTGTAATACTCCCCACCTCAAATGTACATTGGGAATCCTCTTTTATGTTCCCATAACTTAAACATTCTGTTTTTGATAACTTTTATAAGTTGTTCTCTTTGTTCCCTTGAAAGAAAGAAAGAAAGAGAGAGAGAGAGAGAGAGAGAGAAAGAAAGAAAGAAAGAAAGAAAGAAAGAAAGAAAGAAAGAAAGAAAGAAAGAAAGAAAGAAAGAAAGAAAGAAAGAAAGAAAGAAAGAAAGAAAGAAGAAAGAAAGAAAGAAAGAAAGAAGAAAGAAAGAAAGAAGGAAAGAAAGAAAGAGAAAGATGGAAAGAAAGAAGGAAATGAAGGAAGAAATTTTGAGTCACTTGAAGAAAGCAAGTGTATTGTTTGTTTGTTTGTTTGATTTTTAAATCTCTGAGTTCCCAACATTTCTCAAAGTCCTTGGTACATAGAGGAATATGTTTGTTGATAAATTAAATGAAAAAAATAAACTACTGTGTAAAATAATTTCCTGGTTCTAATGTCACAGGATACAATTTTTTTTAAAATGCAAACAGGCTCCAGAGATACCTAAAATAAAGGAAGATAGAGAGTGGACATGAAAACAGACAAACATAATAAATGAGAAAATTTATAGAAAACTATAGCCATTATACAAGTATTCAGACTGAGAGGTGTCAGGAGATAAGGTTAGGTAGGGAGGACAGAAAGGAATAAATTCACAGTATAGGTAGAGGCTTTGTAAGTGCACTGTGAGTTGAGATTTAGAGATGAGAGAGCTGTGGAATGGTGGATGGGAATGGAGAAGTGTGGTTGAACCATACATAAGACTGCTTTTCTAGGAATTGGCGTGAACTACCAGATATTGTATCTAAGAATTCTTAGACATGTAGGAAAGAATGTCAGCTGGGCAATCAAGAACAAAACGTATACTTGTTTTGGAGTATCTTCATGGTAAAAGGTGGAATGGTATTGTGTCTCAATGTCAGAACTTTGCAGCAACATAAATAGAGGTATATATTCTGTCTGTGCCACTTCTTTGCTGTTGATCTTTGACATGTTTTCACATTCATATGAGCCTTGGTTTTTTCAGCCCTAAAACATGGATTACAATAATACCTACATGATCCTCTTCTGGGTAAGGTGGAGTAAATACATTCCCATCCAATCTCTCCTACAGAAAGTAGCTATAAAAACTTGACAGAATGCATGGGACAGTTATTTGAAAACATTGACATTACATAGTCGCAAATGGATTAGGGAAGAAGAAAAGAATTTGAAGTAGCACCAAAATTGTCATTAGTTTACCTTTTTTGTTTGTTTGTTTCTTTTGACCTGACCAAAATCCACCACAGCTCAAAACCTGGAAGTCAGAGTTGGCACCAACAGACAGAGCTTCAGAATAAACATTCTAAATCTGGATCAAATATTGGAGAGATTATTTCCTAATGCTCAGTAAAGGTGGAGAAGAATCACTTGATTTTATTCTTCTTTTCTTGATACTCTTGATCCTCTCCTAATTAATCCTATGATGGTCAGAATAGCAAAAATAGGGGCCAATGGAAGCCTAACAACCTCAGAGAGGTGGATCTTATTTTCGTACTGGAGTAGCCGTGGACCCAAAAGTTTGGGGCAGAGCCCAACTGAGTTTTTACTATCTGTCCTATTATTGCTTGGCCCTGAATGTTAGCACAGACATAGAAAGCACACAGTGTAAATAAAGTTCCTGTTTTCTGTCTGGAAAATCAAAATGGGGAGGTCCTGGGAACCATAAAGTACTAGCAATATCATGGAGAAAGGAGAGTTCTGAAACCAACCATATAAAGATGTGCATAGATTTCTAGGCTCACTGCTTGGATTTCATTATATTCAGCATAACAAAGACATTGAGAACATAGTAATAGCTTTGTGATAGATTGCTTCCCAGTGGTCCAGACTTATCACTGAATGGCATATATATGGGACAGTTCTAAATAGCACTGCAAATGACTTTAAAATGGAATTGATATTGAAACTGCCACCCACAGAACTTGAGGCTTGAACTCAAAGGTCCATTGCATGTTAAAACAGTACTTAAATAAAACAGAATATCTAATAATGCAATATTCAAAGATTTCAGAATACAATCTAAAATTATTGTACATAATAAGAACAAAGAAAATGTCAGTTTACCAAGAGAAAGACAATCTGCACACACCAACACTGTAAAGGCACACATGTCAGAACTGCCAGAAGAAGACTTTAAAGTAGCTATCATAAAAAAAAAAATACTACAAGGAATAATGGCTCTTGAAAATAATTAAAATAGAAAATCTCAACTCAAGATAAGAAATACAAAACAGAACTAAGTTTAAATTGTAACTAAAAATTACAATATGTAAAATTCAAAATTCACTGGAGTATTTCAGAGAAAACAGTGGAGAAGAAACTCTGAATTTCTGCCACTCTATAATTTTTAAGAATTAATATATACATATAGCTGATTCACTTTGTTATAGAGCAGAAACTAGCATAACATTGTAAAGCAATTATACTCCAATAAAGATGTTTTCTAAAAACTTAAAAAAATAAAGAAAAAAAGAATTAAATTTTCAGAATTGTGGAAATTAACCAAAGGGTTGCAGAAACACAGGGATTGCTTATTCAAGAAAATGGATAAATCTCAGTAAGAAAAATTAGCTTTGTGGCATTTTAAATTATCCCAGTATCATTTCCTAATACCCAGTGCAAAAATAGCCTTGAAAATAACAGTCCACATTTCTGCTTCTGAAAGTTGCAGAACAGACTTCATTCACAAAAATTTGTCACTATTGTTTTGACCTGTCTGGCAGCTCCAAAGGAGAAAGACATGAAGAGCCTGTCTTCACCTCATCAATGCTAAAGATGCTGTCACATGTGACAGAATTTGTCAAAAACATTTTTTTGACATACCACTATGGAAAAGCAATAAATCACAAGGGAAGACAGAGAGGAAGATATGAACTACCAGAAAACAGCCAGAAAACAATAATATGACAACAGTAAGTACATAACTTATCAATAATTACTTTTAAATGTACAAAAATAAATTTATCAATCAAAAGACACAGAGTGGTTGAATGGATAAAAAAAATACTGAACTCTATGTTGCTTAAATGAGACTCACTCAAGCTTTAAGTGAACAAATAGACTAGAAGTGAAAAAGTTAAGAGATGGAAAAAGATTTCACATAAATGGAAACAAGCAAAAAAGAACATGGGTAATTATAAATATATGAGAGAAAATATTTAAGTAAAAACTGTAACAAAAGACAAAGGATGTCATTGAATAATAGTAAAGGGGTCAATTTATGGAAAAGATGTAACACTTGTAAATATATGTGTACCCAACATTGAAGCATTTAAATATATTAAGCAAATGTTAATGGCTCTGAAGAGGGAAATAGACAGAAATTTAATAATAATAATAGACTTAAATAACCCACTTTCAACAATAGATAGGTCATGCACACAGAAAATTAATAAGGATAAAATGGATTCAGACTACACTTGAGAGCAAAGTGATCTAAGACATATAGAGAACATTCTGTCAAACAGCAGTAGAATATACATTCTCTCAAGTGCCCATGGAACATTCTCCAGGATCAATCATATGTTAAATCACAGAACAAATCTTAACAAATTTAAAACATTGAACTTATAAGAGGAACCTTTTCTGACCAGAATCATATGAAACTAGAGATCAAAATCTGTAAGAAAACTGGAAACTTCACAATATCTGAAAACAAAACAACATATTCTTGAATGGGTCAAATAAGAAATTAAAAAGAAAATTGAAAACTATATTGAGACAAATGAAACTGGAAACACAACATATCAAATTTTATGGGACACAGCAAAAGCAGTTCTAAGAGGAAAAGTTTACAGCAATAAACACCTAAATTAAGACAAAAAGAAAGCTTTCAATGAAACAACCTAACTTTATAGCTCAAGAAAACAAGGAATTACATAAAGAAGAAAAATCAAAGTCCAAAATTAGTAGAAGGAAAGAAATAACAAAGATATGAACAAAAATAAATGAAATAAAGAAGAAAAAAAAATCAACAAATATAGCAGTTTTTGAAAAAATAAACAAAATTGACCAACAATTACCTACATTAATAAAAAATAAGACTCAAATAAATAAAATAAGAAATGAAAGAGGAAACATAACAACTGATACAAAAGATCATAAGAAACCTTCTATGAACAATTGTACATTAACGAATTGGGTAAAATTATAAAAAATGAATACAATCTACCAAGACTGAAATGATGAAGAAATAGAAAATCTGAATACACATATAACTACTAAGTAGGTTGACTCAGTAGTCAAAAATCTTCCAACAAAAGATAACTCAGACCAGATGAATTATTGGGTGAATTGAAACAAACATTTAAAAAATAGTTAACATCAATCTTTCTCAACTCCTTGAAAAAATTGATGAGGAGGAAATAGATTCAGAGTTATCCTGTGAAGCCAGTATTCCCCTGATACCAAAGACAGACAAGGAAAGTAGAAGAAAATGAAAACACAGGCCAAAAACCCTAATAAACATACATGCAAAAATTCTCAACAAAATACTAATAAACTGAATTCAAAAGATTATAAAAAGATCATATAACTTGATCAAATTGGATTTATCCAGGGGTGCTAGAATGGTTCAAAATATGCAAATCAAAAACTGTGATACACCGAAATAACAGACTGAAACCTAAAACATATATGATCATCTCAAATAGATGTAGAAAAATATTAGAAAAAAATCAATGTCCTCAAAATTCAAAACCCATTTATGATAAAAAAATAAAACTCTCCAGAAAGTACTCATAGAGGGAACCTTCCTCAATATAATAAAGGCCATATACAACAAACACACAGCCAATATCATTCTCAATGTTGAAAAACTGAAACCATTTCCACTAAGTTCAGGAACAAGACAAGGTTGCCCACGCTCACCACTATTATTCAACATAGTTTTGGAAGTTTTAACAACAGCAATCAGAGAAGAAAAAGAATAAAAAGGAATCCAAGTCGAAAATGAAGAAGTAAATCTGTCACTGTTTGCAGATGACATGACACTATATATAGAGAATCCTAAAGATGCCACTAGAAAACTACTAGAGCTAATCAATGAAATTGGTAAAGTAGCAGAATACAAAATTAATGCACAGAAATCTCTTGCTTTCCTATATACTAATGATAAAAAATCTGAATGAAAAATTAAGGAAACACTCCAATTAACCACTGCAAAAATAAAGAATAAAATACCTAGGAATAAACCTACTTAAGAAGACAAAAGACATGTATGCAGAAAACTATAAGACACTGAGGAAAGAAATTAAAGACAATACAAACAGATGGAGAGATATACCATGTTCTTGGATTGGAAGAATCAACATTGTGAAAATGACTATACAACCCAAGGCAATCTACAGATTCACTGCAATCCCTATCAATCTACCAATGGCAGTTTTCACAGAACTAGAACAAAAAATTTCACCATTTTTAAGGAAACACAAAAGGCCCCGAATAGGCAAAGCAAACATGAGAAAGAAAAACAGAGCTGGAGGAATCAGGCTCCCTGACTTCAGTCTATACTACAAAGCTACACTAATCAAGACAGTATGGTACTGGCACAAAAACAGAAATATAGATCAATGGAACAGGAGAGAAAGCCCAGAGTTAAATCCACACACATATGGTCACCTTATCTTTGATAAAGGAGGTAAGAATATACAGTGGAGAAAAGACAGCCTCTTCAATAAGTTGTGCTGGGAAAACTGGGCAGCTACATGTAAAAGAATGAAATTAGCACACTTCTTAACACCATACACAAAAATCAACTCAAACTGGATTAAAGACCTAAATGTAAGAACAGACACTATAAAACTCTTAGAGGAAAACATAGGCAGAAATCTGTATGACATAAATCACAGCAAGATCCTTTTTAACTCACCTCCTAGAGAAATGTAAATAAAGACAAAAATAAACAAATCGGACCTAATTAAACTTAAAAGCTTTTTCATAGCAAAAGAAACCATGAACAAGAATGGAAGACAACCCTTAGAATGGGAGAAAATAATTGCAAATGAAGGCTTAATCTCCAAAATATACCAGCAGCTCATGCAGCTCAATATCTAAAAACAAACAGCCCAATCCTAAAATTGGCAGAATACCTAAATAGATATTTCTCCAGAGATGATATACAGCCTGCCAACAAACACATGCAAGTATGCCCAACATCACTAATCATTAGGGAAATGCAAATCAAAACTACAATGATGTATCACCTCCCACCGGTCAGAATGGCCATCATCAAAATATCTACAATCAGTAAATGTTGGAGAGGGTGTGGAGAAAAGGGAACCCTCTTGCACTGTTAGTGGGAATGTAAATTGATACAACCACTATGGAAAACAGTATGGAGGTTCATTAAAAAAACTAAAAATAGAACTACCATATGACCCAGAAATCCCACTCATGGGTATATACCCTGAGAAAACCATAATTCAAAAAGAAGCATGTACCACAGTGTTCACTGCAGCACTATTTACAATAGCCAGGACATGGAAACAACCTAAGTGTCCATCAACAGATGAATGGATAAAGATGTGGCCCATGTATACAATGGAATATTACTCAGCCATAAAAAGAAATGAATTTCAGTTATTTGTGGTGAGGTGGATGGACCTAGAATCTGTCAAACATAGTGAACTATGTCAGAAAGAGAAAAACAAATACTGTATGCTAACACATAAATATGGATTAAAAAGAAAAGTGGTTCTGATGAACCTCAGGGCAGGACAGGAATAAAGACACAGATGTAGGGCATGGACTTAAGGCCTCTGGTAAGGCAAAGGGTAAGCTGGAAGAAAGTGAGAGAGTTGCATGTACATATATATACTACCAAATGTAAAATAGATAGCTAGTGGGACACAGCCTCATGGCACAGGGAGATCAGCTTGGTACTTTGTGACCACCTAGAGGGGTGGGATGGAGAGAGCGAGAGTGAGACACAAGATGGATGGGATATGGAGATATAAGTATACGTATAGCTGATTCAGTTTTTTATACAGCAGAAACTAACAGAACAATGTAAAGCAATTATACTGCAATAATGATGTTGAAAAAGAAATAGGGAAAATAACTTTTTCTAAAGAAGATGTACAAATGGCCTACAGTGCATGAAAGATTGTTCAACAACATCACTAATCATCAGGAAAATGCAAATCAAAGCTGCCTCACACCTGTTCAGATGGCTAGTAGCAAAAGACAAGAGGTAACTAGTGTTGGCAAGGATGTTGCCAAAAAGGAAACTTTGTGTATTATTGATGGAAGTGTAAATTGGTGTAGCCACTATGGAAAACGTTGTAGAGATACCTGAAAAATTAAAAATAGAATTACCATATGATCCAGCAATCCATTTTTGACTATAAATCCAAAGGAAATAAAATTACTCTCATAAGGAAATGTCTGATTCCTGTGTTCATTTCAGCATTATCCACAATAGCTAAGATATGGAAAAAACCTGTGTCCATCATTGATGAATTAATGGATAAAGAAAATATGGTGTGTATATACACCATGGAAAATTATTCAGCTGTAATAAAGAAAATCCTGCCATTTGTGATCTTTGTGATTCTGGAGGGCTTTATGCTAAGTGAGATAAGCCAGCCAGGCAAAAACAAATACTGTATGATATCACTTATATGTGGAAACTATATCTATAAACTAGTAGAAACAAGGAATAGTAAGTATAGCGGTCCCAAGGGACTGGGTGGTGGGGAAAATGGAGAGATAATTTTAAAAGGGTACAAATTTTATTTACAAGACTAATATGTTCTATAGATCCAATGTACAGTATAGTTACTTTAGTTAATAATACTGTATTGTATGCTTGAAATTCGCTAAAAGAATAAATCTTAAGCATTGTCACCACAAAAAAATTAAAGACATCTAAAATCAACTATACTTCAATAAAATAAAATTTTAAAAATGCATCTATATGATATGATGGATGTGATAAATAACTTGATTTTGCAAGTATTTCATAATATATATGTGTGTCAAATCATCAAATTATAAGTGTCAATGTATACCATTTTATTTGTTATTTATAGCTCAATAAACCTGGAAAGAAAATAAAATCAATCAATGCAATATATTTCATTTACAGAATAAAAAAAAATCACATGAGTATCTCAAGTGATGTAGAAAAAACATTTGACACAATTCAATAGCTTTTAATGTTTAAAAAAAACTCAAGAAACTAGGAATAAAAGTAAATTATCTCAACATAACAAAGGCCATATATGAAAAACCCATAACTAACCTCACACTTAATGGTGAAAGACTGAAAGCTTTTCCCCTAAGATCAGAAACAAAACATATGCTCTCACTTTCATCAGTTTTATTCAGTATAGTACTGGAAGTCTTAGAGCAATTATACAAGAAAGAAAGATATAAAAGTTATTCAAACTGGAAATAAAGAAGTAATATTATCTCTGTTTACAGATGACATGTCCTTATATGTAGACTAATGACATGTCCTTATATGTAAACTAATGACTCCACACATATACACAAAATTTTGAATTAATAAATTACTTCAGTCAAATTGCATGACATAAAATCAGTGCACAGATATCAGTTTTACTTTATATGCTAGCAATTTAAAATAAATTATGAAATAAATTCCATTTACAATAGCATTAAAAAAATAAAACTTGGGGAATAATTTACCAAGTAGTCAATAGACTTGTAGGCTAAAATGTACAAAATATTGCTGAAAGTATTAAAGAAAACATATAAGAGGAAAAACATCCTTTGTTCATGGCTTGAACAGCAAAGATTTTAAGGTGTCAATAGTACTCAAATTGATCTACAGATTCTATGTAATCCTAATCAAAATCTCAGTGATGTTTTTGCAGAAATAGAAAATCTCAAGGACCCCTAAGTAACAATTACACATTTGAAAATAAAAAGAATAAAGTTGGAAGATTTTCACTTCCTGATTTTAAACTTACTTAACAGCTACAGAAATTATGGTAGTGTGGAGAGGCACAAATACAGACACAATAACCAATGAAATAGGATAGTCCAAAAATTAACTCTCAAATATATGTTTAAATGATTTTCTAACCAGGGCACTAAGACCATTTAATGGGAAAATAAAATGTTGCTGTGAAAACTGCATACCTACTTTCAAAAAAAAAGAAAAAGATTTTGGATCATTCCCTTACACCATATTCAAAAGTTAACTCAAAATGAACCCAAGACCTAAGTGTAAAAGCTTAAAACTATAAAATCCTCACTAGTTTTTTTTTTAAAGAGGATTCTAAAGGCAGCAAGAGATAAACAAAAAGTCAGTTACAAGGGAACCCCCATAAGGCTATCAGCTGATTTCTCTACAGAAACTTTATAGACCAGAAGGGAGTAGCGTGATATATTCAAAATCCTGAAAGGGAAAACCCTGCAACCTAGGATACTCTATCCAGCAAGACTACCACCAGCAAAAACTAAAAGAATACATTAATACTAAATCTAACCTAAAAGAAATATTGAAAGGGCTTCTCTAAATAGAAAAGAAGCAAGAATCTAGAGGAAACGGAATAACAAAATAGAAAGGGCAAACATGTAGTAAGAATTGAAGCTCACTTAAATAAGCCAGTACATAGATGAATAAACCATCAAAAATTTTTGTAAAAGCAATTACAACTACAATTAGCAGCAAAAGGATAAACATGAAGATATAAAATAGGACAAGAAAATCACAAACTCTGGGAGAGGGGAGTAAAAAAAGTACAATTTTTAAAATGTGTTTGAACTTACATGATTATCAATCTAAAACAAGTAGATATAGTTCTGGGCTAACATAATTGAAAATGAGGGTAACCACAAATCAAAACCATACAATAGAGTCACAAAAAACAAAAAGAGAGGAACTCAAGCATAATAAAAAGGAAAACCATCATAACACACACACACACACACACACACACACACAAAAGCAAGGAACACATAACTATTGATACAAAATTAACTGGGAAACAAGGTTTAAATCCAATAAATACACAATTATCAATAATTATTTTAAATGTAAATGGACTAAATGCTCTAATCAAAAGGCATAGAGTGGCAGATTGTCTAATAAAAAACATGAACCTACAATATACTGCCTCCAAGAGACTCACTTTAGGGCAAAAGACACATAAATTGAAAGTGAGGGAAGAGAAAAAGATTTTCATGCAAATGGAAATGACGAGAAAGCAAGTATAGCAATACTCAGACAAAATAGACTTTAAAACAAAATTTATAAAGAAAGACAAAGAAGGACACTATATAATGATAAAGGGATCAATACAAGAGGAGGATATTACACTCCTTAACATATATGCACCCAATACAGTAGCACCTAAATATACAAAAGAAAGACTGAAAAAGATAAAAGGAGAAATTGACAAGAATACAATAAAAGACTTTAACATTATACTAACATCAATAGACAGATCTTTCAGACAGATCTTCCATACTAAAAATCAACAAGCATGAATGAAACATTCTCTATGACTGACCACATACTAGGACACAAAACAAGCTTTAACAAATTTAAGAGGAAAAAAAATATTTCAAGCATTTTTTCTGACCAAAACTGTATGAAGCTAGAAATTAACCACAGAAAGAAATATGAGAAAAAAGTGGTTACATGCACCCTAAACAACATGCTATTAAAAAAAAAACAGGGGTTCAACAATTAAGTCCAAGAGGAAATCAGAAAATACCTTGAAAATAAATGACAATAAAAACAAAACATTACAAAATCAATGGTATGCAGCAAAAGCAGTTCTAAGAGGGAAGTTCATAATGATACAGGCATTCCTCAAGATACAAGAATAACCTCAAATGAAAAACCTAAACTAGCAGCTAAAATAACTAAAGAAAAGAACAAACAAAACTCAAAGTCAGCAAATGGAAGGAAATAATAAAGATCAGAGAGGAAATAAATAAAATACGGATTAAAAAAACAATACAAAATATCAATAAAACCAAGATTTGGTTTTTTGAAATGATAAATGAAATCAAGAAACTTCAAGTCAGGTTTACCAAGAAGGAAAGGGAGAGGACCCAAAGAAATAAATAAAAAATAAAGGAGGAGAAATAACAACTGATACCACAGAAATACAAAAAAAAAATCCTAAGAAACACTTTGAACAGTTATACAATAACAAATTGGACAACCTAGAAGAAATGGAAAAGTTTCTAGAAACATAAAACCTTCCAAACCTGAGTCAAGAGGAAACAGACAATTTGAACAGACTGATCACTAGAACTGAAATAGAATCTGTAATTTAAGAAGAAAAAAAAACCTTCCTGCAAACAAAAGTCCATGACTGGATGGCTTTACTCAGGAATTCTACCAAACATACAAATAATAAGTTTTATCTAAATTTCTCAAACTATTCCAAAAGATTGAATAGGAGGGAATATTCTCAAAATCATTCTATGAAGCCACCATCACACTTATACCAAAACCAAAGACACTACAAAGAAAAATATTACAAGCCAATATATTTGATGAATATACATGTAAAATCATCAACAAAATATTAGTAAACCAAATACAACAATACATAAAAAAGACCATACAACATGATGAAGTTGGATTAATTCCAGGGTTGCAAGTATGGTTCAACATAAAGAAATAAACCAATGTGATACACCACATTAACAAAATAGAAGAGAAAATCCACATTATCATCTCAATAGATGCAAAAAAGCATTTAATAATATTCAACATCCATTCATGACAAAAACGCTCACCAACGTGTATATAGAAGGAACATACTTCAACAGAATAAAAGTCACTTATGACAAACCCACAGCAAACTTTGTCCTCAAGTACTCAATGGTGAAAGGCTGAAAGCGTTCCTGATAAATTCTGGAACAAAACAAGGATGCTCACTCTTACCACTTCTATTCAACATAATATTGGAAGTCCTAGCCTCAGCATTCAGGAATAAAAAATAAATAAAACGTATCCAAATTGAAGAGTTAAATCTGTCATTATGTGCAGATGACAGAATACTCTATATACAAATACCATAAAGACCCCTTACAAAAACTATTAGAACTAATTTATAAATTCAGCAAGGTAGCAAGATACAAAATAAATATACAGAAATCTGTTGCATTTCTTTACACTAACAATAAAATATTAGAAAGAGAAAGTTTATGAAAATCCCATTTAAAACCATGTTAATAAAACATAAAATGCCCAGGAATAAGCCTATTGAAGTAGGTGACAAACCTACACACTGAGAACTACATTGATAAAATAAATTGAAGGTGATTAATAGAAATGTAAAGATATCCCATGTTTTTGGATCCGAAGAATTAATATTGTTAAAGTGGCCATACTACCGAAAGCAATCTACAGATTTAATGTAAGCCCTATCAAAATACTCAGGACATTTTTCACAGAAGTAGAACAAATAACCCTAAAACTTATGTGAAACCACAAAAGACCTAGAATCATCAAATGAATCCTAAGGAAAAAGAACGAAGCTGGAGGCATAACCCTCCCAGATTTGATACAGTCCTACAATGCTACAGTAATCAAAAGAACATGCTATTGGCACAAGAACAGTTATATAGATCAATGGAATAGGATAGAGAGCCTGGAACTAAACCCATACACCTACGGTTGATTAATCTTCGACAAAGGAAGCAAAGTATACAGTGGGAAAAAGTCTTTTCAGCAAGTAATGTTGGAAAAGCTGGACAGACTCATGTAAATCAATGAAATTAGAAAACTACCTCACATCATATATAAAAATAAATTCAAAATTGTTTAAAAACCTTAATATGAAACATAACACCATAAAACTCCTAGAAAAGAACATAGGCAAACATTCTCTGACATAAATTGTAGCAATATTTTCTTAGGTCATTCTCCCAAGGCAAAATAAGTAACAGCAAAAATTAACAAATAGGACCTAATCAAACTTAAAAGCTTTTGCATGACAAAGGAAAGAATAGACAAAATGAAGAGAAAACTTATGGAATGGTAGAAAATATTTGTAAACGATGAGATTGACAAGATGTTAATTTCTAAAATATATAAACAGCTCATACAACTCAATATCAAAAAAACTAATAACCCAATCAGAAAATGGGCAGAAAACATAAGTAGATATTTCTCCAAAGAAGACATACAGATGACCAAGAGACACATGAAAAGATACTCAAAATCGCTAACTTTAGAGAAATTAAAATTAAAACCACAGTGAGGTGTCACCTCACATGGCTCAGAATGGTTATCATCAAAAAGTCTACAATAAATAAATGCTGGAAAAGGTGTGGAGTAAAGAGAACCTTCATATATTATTGGTGGGAATGTGAACTGGTGCAGCCACTATGCAAAACAGTATGGAAGTCCCTTAATAAACTAAAAATGGAGCTACCATATGATTCAGCAATCCCACCCTGGGCATATACAGTAAGTCCCCTACATAAGAACCTTCAAGTTGCGAACTTTCAAAGATGCGAATGTACCCCTGTATGCCAGCTGTTGTACTGTACTACTGTACTTTTCAAGGTAGTGTGCTGTAAGATTAAAAATGTCTTCTTTATTTTTTGTGTTTGTTTTTTATGTATTATTTGTGTGAAAAGTATTATAAACCTATTACAGTACAGTACTAAATAGCTGATTTTGTTATTTGGGTACCTAGGCTAACTTTTTTGGAGTTACGAACAAATTGGACTTATGAACATGCTCTCGAAATGGAACTCATTCATATGTAGCAGACTTAATCCAGAAAAGATGAAAACTCTAATTCAAAAAGATACATGCACCCCAATGTTCATAGCACCACTATTTACAATAGCCAAGACATGGAAGTGAGCTAAATGTCCATCAACAGATGAATGGATAAAGAAGATGTGATTTTATATATATATATATATATAATCTCACATGCCTGGCTTCCATCTTCACACATACACATTCTGATTCAGTATAGATGATACGGATCCCAAGAATCTACATATAACAAAGTCACAGAGTCTCCAATTGATTGTAATGGAGGTGATCTGTGCCCCACACATCGAAATGCTATACAATAAGGGTAAAATTGACAAATGAAAAAAATACATCAAGAATCAGGATATATATATATATATATATATATATATATATCACAGAATATTACTCATCCATAAAAAGAATGAATTATTGCCATTTGTAGCAACATGGATGTACCTAGAGAATATCATACTAAGTGAAGTAACTCAGACAGAGAAAGAAAATTTTATGTGATATGAAACCTAAAAGTTAATCCAAATGAATTTATTTACAAAACATAAATGAACTAACAGACATAGAAAACAAACTTGCGGTTACCCAAGGGGAAATGGAAGGGATGGAGGGATTAATTAGGAATATAGAATTAATAGATACACAATACATTATATAAAATAGATAAGCAACAAGGATTTACTGTATAGCACAGGGAACTATATTCAATATCCTGGAATAAGCTACCATGTAAAATAATCTGAAAAAATATGTAACTGTATCAATATGCTGTACATCTGAAACTAACACTATAGTATAAATCAACTATGGTTCAATAACAAAATAATGTAGGATTTAGATTCACATGTGGAAAATTAGGGTGTTTGTTTTTTAACTAGTGATTTTAAGGATAAGTATCAGACATTAATAGACATGCACGTGTCAGGCTTCCATCTTCACACATTCTGATTCAGTATGGCTGATACAGAGCCCAAGAAGCTACATTTAACAAAGTCTCCAATTGATTATGACAGAGGTGTTCTGCACCCCACATCTTAAAATGTCATACTGTAAGGGTAAAACTGACAGATGAAAAAAATGTACGTCAGGAATAGAAGATTTAAATGCCAGTTCCATCACTATGCCCTTATGAGAGTCCACTCCATTCTTAGGACTTTATTTTCCTCAGCTGTTGAAGAGATGGCTGCAGAATCCATGGTCTCTATGTTTTCTAAATTTTTCCTGCTCCTGAAACGGACAGACTTACAATAGGTTATATTGGTATACTATAGAAGTTATAGAGGTATACTTTATTTTACTTATATATATAAGGTATATAATTCCTTACCTCATAAGGAATACTTTTAGTGGCAACATAGGCCTGCAGAATCTGTGCTGTGAACATCTCTCAACTAAAAAGTTTGGCATCAGAGTTTAGCAAATATTTATAAAATGTGCCTCCTAGAAGGCGATGGGGCTAGTCTTAAGCTCAGCTGGTTAACATAAAGTGTGGTGTCTAGACAGACAGCATCAATATCACCACCAAATTCTTTATAAATTCAAATGATCAGGCCCTACCTCATACCTACTGATTTAGTAATATTGGAAGTGGGGTCCAGCATATGTGTTTTTAAAACCCCTTGAGGTGATTCTCACGCATGCTCAATTTTGAGATCCATTGGGTTAATACTAGATATTAAGACCATGGCTGCAGTTTCCCCAGTTAGTATTAGTTGCTTCATTCTGTTCCATGGTCATGTGATGCAGCTTAAGGATTTTCTATAATATTTCCAAGACATGAAGCAGTAATAGTGATTGTCTTTATCCTCAAATAAAATCTTGCCCCAAATACCAACATCTACTTGACACTATGAATTCCTGCTTATCCTTTAGGTAAATATTTTCTGCCATGCTTTAATGCTGTAAATAACATGTTTCCCTAGTTGAGATGATTTCACTAGAGCCTGTGAAATAATTCCATATGGGCACATACTCTCCAACCTCTCAAGACCTTCCACTGGACCTTAGGGATTCCTCAGGGCTAGAATGAGATGATATGTGTCAGTATTTTTCTCCTCCTAGCTTTGTGAGTCTTTTATGTAACTTGGAGAAATAAATAAATAAAAAGTAATTACATTTCTTAAGCACATGTATTGAGGTAAAGTAGAGCTGTGCCACACAGAGTTGGATATTTGTCTGTAACTTTACAAAATAAAACACCTTAACAATATAAATGAAGTTTTCTTCTTCAAGCTCTGTATTCACTTTCATTGAAATATTTTTTTAGTGATGAGACATGTGCTTTGAGGAAACATATACACTTCTCATTATGTTACATACTCAGTTACACATATGTCAGGTAACTAGGATCATTTAATGATTACAATGTAGTCAATTAAGGAAGACTTGAAGGTGGGTAACTTGAAATGATTCTCCTAGGCCTGATTCGATCCCCCAATCCTGACCATATCTCCTGGAACTGCCTGGCTCCCTCCCTCATATGCTGCTTCAACTTTAGTAAGAAAGGATAGTGTAAATGAATGGAAAAGAGAAAGAGTAAGATGGAGATAGATTTTAAAGGAAAGAGCAGATGAAGTGGAGTGATATTCCTCTCACTTTTTGCCTTCCCCCACAAAATTAACTTACAAATGTTTACTGTATACCTACTGAATACAAAACCTGGTACATTGTGCAGCTATGCAACATTTTAAAATACTAGTTGGATTGCTACAAAGGACTGAATTATATCCCTCTAAAATTCATGAGTTGAAGTCCTAACACCTATGCAGCTGTATTTGGAGATAGGACCTAGAAGGAGGTAATTAAGGTTAAATGAGGTCTGCTTCAACTACCCTTAGCATAGACATTGAAATAATGTAGCATATAGATTCACATGTGGGACTTTGATTTGATAGGATTAATGTCTTTATAAGGATAGACTCCAGAGAGCTCACCCTCTCTCTTTCAACCATTTGAGGGCACAGTGAGAAGGTGACCATCTGCAAGCCAGAAAGAGCTCTCACCTGAAATCAAACCTTGCAGGAACCTTGATCTCCGACTTTCCAGACTCCAGAACCATGGGGAAATAAATTACTCTTGTTTAAGCCACCCAGGCTAGAATATTCCTTTATGGTAGTAAGAGCTGACTCATACAGTTGCCATTTATAAATCTCTTTTTAAAGGCTAGCTCATCTAATCATTACAGCTCTCCTATGAGTTAAGTGTTTCTAGCATTTCAATTGTACAGGTTGAACACTAAAGCTCAAAAATTTTCTCAGCATCACACATTTAGAAGGTGGCAGAAGTAGGAATCAAACCATACTGACTGCCAGGTTATGGTCTAAACTAGCATAGAATATTAAACAATACATTGTTGGGGAAAAATTAAAATATTCTACCCCTCCAAAAATATAAACAAATATTGCCCAAAAGTAAAATACACAGAAATATCTACATAAAGTAATTTAATCATGTGAAATACAAATTTTAAAAATGCTACCTTGCATTTGTTTCAATAACAAAAAATGGATAATTTTGAAAAAAATCCTCTCAATTACAGCACACCTATGAATTTCTCAAGCAACATCAATGAGAATAAGGGGTACTTTATGTAAAAATTACCCCTTTAAGGGATACAGAGAGACTACATATAGTTCCTACATTCAAGGTAATTATAATCAAGTAGTCAAGAAAAGGGTCTAAGACAAATAAACAAGGTTTAAACACATGGCAGAATATGACAAATACATGTATAGACAAAATGTTTGGGGTGTTCAAAAGGGGAGAAATCGCATTTGTTTGGACAATGTTATTTAACCCACGTGTGGTAGACACTAATTTCAGTGTTAGCTAATCCTGTTGGCCAACCCAAGGACTCCATACTTGGCTTTATTCCACCTGTCCTATAGCACCCTTCAACCAACTCTTCCAAGAAAATTTATTCTACACAGTAAGGGTGCATAATGGATATTTTGCTGCATATTTTGTGAAAATAAAGGACAAATAGTTTATATTTCATAACAGTATATGTTTTAATAACCCCAAATTAGATATGTTTACATCAGAATCACTTCCTTTTCAACTGCCACCTAACCAGGCCTCCTACTTATAATTGCTTTCCAGAAAATCCTCAAATATCTCCTATTCAACCCCCTCTGTACCTCAAGGTCCTTTGACCTTCCCTCTAGGTATATCTATACAAATAGTTCCTTTCCTTATGTAGAACAAAAGCTCTGTCCAGATACTTATAATCTTGGATTTCCCATATCCATTATCCACACTGTTTAGAAAACAAATATATTCTTAGGAATAATGGCCTCCATGGAAAGGGGGAGATTCTCAAGAATATTTGTCCCTTGATTAAGAAGAATTAATCAAGGGAGATATAGCATTTGGCATAGGTCTTAGTATGTGAGCAAAACAGCTTTACATATTTCAAAGGCTGTTCTACTTCAATGAGTAAACATTAGCACAGACTTAGAACTAAGAAACATCCCTCAAAAAGAGAATTCTGACTACAAAGGACTCTTTATTGATTTTTTAAGGCAGTAGATATTAACTAAAAGTTTTTGAGCAAGCAATGCCATAATCGGAACTGGCATAAATAAGAGTGAGAGAAGACTGGGGAAGAAGAAACTGGGAAGGCCATTAATGTGCCTAGTACCCAAAATATGAGAAAAAAGATTGATCATTCATTAATGTATTTAACAAACCATCAATGAGCACCAGAAATATTAGATGTTAGAAATAGATTGCTGTGTTAAACAGTCAGAAATTAGAATCTAATAAGTGTCTGATTCCAACATCCTCATTGGAGGATAGGTGGAGATAGCCTAGATAGCATGAGCTATGCAGAACCAAGGCAGAAGTGGGAAGCACACCTCATTACAAATCTGTTGATATGTTTAGCCAGTGGGTGCAAACAAATGGAGATCAAGGATTAGTACACTTTTCAGAGACAGAAAACCCTGTCCAAAACAAAGAGGGCAAGAGGCAAATAATTGGAAGTAAGACATGAAGCCAAAGGATAGAAGAGTTAGTTAAGGAATTGAGAGTAAGAAAGAGCCAATTGAAATGGGTGAGCCTGAGAGAAGTCTGGGAAAATACCTGGGACAGAACAGACTGAATGTATCATTTGAATAAAATTAATTCATTGAGCTACAGAGTAGTTCATTTGTACATGGAAGCTATACCTGAAATATAATTTCTTGTTTCAATTCAGTGATTTAAAATTAAATATGCATAGAAAAGAAGTCTTCCTTTAACTTACCTAATTTTGTATGATAATAAATGTCCTCATATCTCTAGTATCTGAAAATTTCCCAAGATCCTTTACTTATACTTTATCATGCACTTACGGTAGCCCTATTAGAATGAAATTTTCACATTTGTTTAATGAAATTGGGCAGTAAAATAAGGTTCAGAGAGGTCAAATAAAGTTCAATAGCTGATAAGATAACTTGGACCACAATATGTCTGAAAAAAATGTTCTAACCACATGTGGCGGCAGTCAAAATGCACCATTCAGTTCTTAGATTGTGGTAAGTATATTTGACTGACAACCCTGTCATTTCTTTGGAATACTGCTACATTCACATTATGTCCACACATCTATAGGTTTCTTCCCAGACAATGACTGAGCACAATAAGAGTACTAGGACAGGCCCATTTCTCTGGAATCCTCTATCAGGCAACGTTACGTTGAGGTATTCTCATCAGCTAACCCAGAACTTTCTTTAGAAGAGTGCTGCAGTCTGAAACTCCTCCTATATAATTGTCCTTCATTTCTTTTTTCCTTTTACAAGTGTCAGAGACACATCACAGTGTGAAAGCAATCCTTACCTTTTTCCAACATAAGTCCTTATCCCTCTCACCAGTAAGTCTCTTGCACATCTAATCCCACCTTGTAATCTGCTTCTCAGAGGAACCAAGTGGATGTAAGTAGTACCAGTAAGAAAAAGTTTGAGTCACTCATATCTCAGCTAGCAAACGAACCCCATTCTCACTGGTATGTGGGGAAATTAATGTCTTTGGGAAAAAGTGGCAGTACAATTGTCAATGATTTCACTTGTAGTGACCCTTTTCCAGTTTAGAATATCCTTACATTTGCAAAAATTAAAGGGTTTGAAATAATTGAGAAAGACAATATCTGTAAGGACAGTGGAATATTTTGTTTATTGCTAAGTGGAACTGACAGCCTCCATAGGCATCATGAGAAACTAAGGGCAGTTAATAAACTATTAAATTCTAAGTTTGAATATTCTCAAACCACATACACAAAAATAAACACAAAATGTCTTAAAGATCTAAGTGTAAAACTGGATACTATAAAAATCTTAGAGGAAATCATAGACAGAATACTTTTTGACATAAATCACAGCAATATCTTTTTGGATCCACCTCCTAGCGTAATGAAAATAGAAACAAAAATAAACAAATGGGACCTAAATAAACAAGAACTTTCACACAGCAAAGGAATCCATCAACAAAACAAAAAGGCAACCCACAGAACGAGAGAAAATATTTGCAAACAATGTGACAGCAAGAGATTAATATCCAAAATATACAAACACTTCATGCAGCTCACTATCAAAAAAACAAACAACCCAATCAAAAAATGGGCAGAAGATCTAAATAGACATTTCTCCAAAGAAGACATGCAGATGGCCAAAAATACACATAAAAGGATGCTCAACTTCATTAATTATTAGAGAATGCAAATCAAAACTACAATGAGGTATCACCTCACACTGGTCAGAATGGTCATCATCAAAAAGTCTATGAATAATAAATGCCAGAGAGGGTGTGGAGAAAAGGGAACTCTCCTACACTCTTGGTGGGAATGTAAGTTGGTACAGCCACTAAGGAGGATAGTATGGAGGTTCCTTTAAGAAACTAAAAATAGAACTACTATATGACCCAGCAATCCCACTACTGGGCATATATCTGGAGAAAACCATAATTCAAAAAAGATACATGCACCCCAATGTTCAGTGCAGCACTATATACAATAACCAAGACATGGAAGCAACCTCAGTGTCCATCAACAGATGAATGGATATGGGAGATGTGGTACATATATGCAATGGAATATCACTCAGCCATAAAAAAGAATGAACTAATGCCATGGATGAACTTAGAGATTATCATACTACGTGAAGTAAGTCAGACAAAGATAAATATCATATGATATTTCTTATGTATGGAATCTAAAAATATGAATCAGCTGAACTTATTTACAAAACAGAAACAGACTTCAAAAAGAAACTTATGATTACCAAAGGGGAAATGTGGGAGGGGGGGTGGTGGGATAAATTAGGAGGTTGGGATTAATGGATACACACTACTATATATAAAATAGATAATCAACAGGACATACTGTATAGCACAGTAACCTCTACTTAATACTCTGTAATAACCTATATGGGAAAAATATCTGAAAAAGAATAGATATATGTTTATGTATAACTGAGTAACTTTGCTGTACACCTGAAACTAACACAACGTTGTAAACTAACTATATTCAAATATAAAATAAAATTAAAGAAAAAGACTAAGTGTGAAAACCAGTGGACCTCTTTGGTAGTTTACAAAAAGACACATTTTCCATATTGAAAGAGTGGAAATAGCTAAGGTGCAGACACTGAATTTAATAGTAAGGCCGAGCTTCAGACACATTTCATTTCTCAGCAAGACAAGTCTGTTATGATAATTCCAGTCCCCTATTTGGGGCTTTGAAATGTGGAATGGGTGCATCTGGATGGTTGCCTTGGAATGTTTTCACTCTGTAGACTCTCCTGGACCCTCTGAACTTCCTGATATTTACCATCTCTTTCTATTATGAGCTAACACTTCTCTAGCATTAGCTGAAAGGACTAGTCAAAATAGGGAAAACACACAGCTACTAGAAGTTCGAAGAAAACGGAATACTTTGATATTTCAATGACTATTAGACAAAGGACTAGATTGACTTTGATGCCTAGAGATCCAATGGATAATCACAGCCACCTTGCTAGAGTAGAGGCATAAAAGAGTCACGTAACAAAAGGTGTCCTACCTGAAGTTCAGCTCAAAGTGGGCTATCAGGGGCCAAGGACCCACATAGTAGTCATTTTCCCAATGTGTCTCCAAATGTATAACTTGAATCAATATACTTCCAATTGAAGTAACCTCCACGTTGAGTCTTTAGCATGTAGAATCAAATTAATCTAGTGGAGAAGGCCAAGTAGAAACCTCTGAAACTCCATTTGTCATGATCACAGACTTAAAAACAATCTCACTTCCCATGGGAGAAGACTGTTCTAACTATATTACTTTGGATGAGGTATGGTGAGGCCAGATGCATATCAAAAGAGAGAAATAAGAGTCTTGTTGTGGTATACAGTTATCCCTAGGTAGTCACGGGAGATTTGTTCCAGGATTCCCCTTGCACATCAAAATCCACGGGTGCTCAAGTTCCTCATAGAAAATGGCGTAGTACAGTCAGCCCTTCATATCTGAGGATGTGGAAACCGCAGATATGCAGGACTGACTATACTTAGTTCCTGAGGAGAATACTGATGTCATGCAGGGCCTCTCAAGGGAAACACCAGTGTTGGTCAGGAGTCAGAGGGAGAGAGGAAAACTGCCAGTGAGGACCTTATTGTGGTTTTTGTAGGAAGAAATGGAAGAGGCAGGGCAAGCAGCTTTAGGATTGGTTAGTTTGAACAATTTCAGCAGGCTCTGAATTAGGATGTCCCTGGTTGTCTATTACTAGGCCCTGGGATAGTTAGGGTGTGTGTATTGTGGCTCAAAGTGTGAAAGCAAAATAAGGGAGCTGGTTAGGGGTGTGGATTTAATCAGCTGCTCAAGAAGCCTAACTGTCTAGCCCCAGGACATGAACTCAGAACTGATGCAAGATAGCATTCATAAAACTGTATTATAATGACTGAGATTATTGCTAATATTAATGACCTAAAACATGCAATGGTCTTGGTTTTGTGTATCTTGGGAGGAACAGCAATTTATTCTCATAGGATGGATGCCTTTGCATCTCCTGCTGACAGTCCTTCAACTAGTATCATTATCTGGGGGGCTTATTAAATGTTTAATCCATAGTCATAGAATTCCACACAACATATCATCCTACTATGGGACATCCTGCACAGTGAAGGAGAAAAAGGAATGGACCTATGATCACAAAATCCATCAAATGTATTATATACCAAACCATACAGAAAGATCTTGCCTAATATAGTAACTGGGCTATCTTGATGAAGGAACAGTTGGATTGTCAGGTCAGAGGAAGTACCTTGAAAAGATGGGTTATCATCCTGGATTACTCAAGATGAATGCTCACTTAATCAGAAATCTCTATGCTGCTGTGTCTCCAATACGATCAAAAGGTGGAAACGAGAATGACTCCACTCATTATCATTCTCAACGACACACTGGAAGATTTTGTGCTTTCCCATTCTTACAAATACAAAGTGTATAAAATTGATGATCTAGGTTGCCAAAAGGGGGCACACTCTTGTCATGAGAAAGCAAAAATCCCATTGAACTATAAGCCACAGCTTCTGCCTTGGCATGTTGAACTCCTCATGTCCAGAGACTAGCAGGTAAGAAAATGAGTTTCTATTTTGGCAGAGGTAACTGAATCTGATCAGCACGAAGAGGTAGGGATGCTTTTATATAATAGGGATAGAAAAGAATACATGTGGAGCCCAGGTGACCTACCTGGGAACACATAGAATTCTTCTGTTCAATTGTAATTATGGAAAGACATGTGTAATATCCCCCACCTGAAAAAAGCATAATTACCAAGGAAGCAAACCTCTAAAAAGATAAAGGTTTTACAGCACCCAGAAAAGCCATCAAAACCTGCAAGAAGTAATAGATGAAAGAGAAGGTAAATTATAATAGTGGAGGAGAAGAAGGAAGAGTACAATTTGTGTACTCCTAGACCAAATGCAGTGATGTGTTAGAGTTTATTTTACTGGCCTTGTCCCTTTAGGTTTACCCTCAGGAAGTGAGTCTAACGCTGTAGTAGTATCCTATTGCTATTTTTAACAAATTACCACATAGTGGCTTAAAACATCACACATTTATTATCTAAAACTTCTGGAAGTCTGTAGTACACAATAGGTCACACTGGGCTAAAGTCAAAGTGTTAGTGGGATTGTTCCTTCTAGAGGATCTAGTGGAGAATCTGTTTTATTGTCTTTTCCAGCTTATAGATGTTGCCTGATTACCTGGCTCATAGTCTCATATTCCATCTTCAAAACTAGCAGTGTAGCAATTTTAAGTCTCTCTCTGACTCTTACCTCTGGCTCTTTTGTCACATCTTCTCTATCTCTCTTTTAACATCACATTGCCTATTCACCCTCTGCTTCCATCTCTGACTGTGACACTCCAGACTCCCTCTGGTACTCCCTATGGTACCATAGAGGTACCATAAGGACCTCTATGGTAATACTGGGCCCCTATGGATAATACAGAATAATCTCCTCAGCTCAAGATCCTTAACTTAATCACATTTAAAAGGTCTCTTTTTCTGTGAAAGGTAACATATTCAGTTTTGGGAGATTAGGATGTGGATGTTTTGGGGGGTGGCATTATTCTGTCTTCCACAGTCTACCATCTGGGCACCAGAGATTTATGTCTTTCCAAAATGCAAAATATATTCATCTACGCCCCCAAATTTCAATGTGTTATACATGAGAACCATGGAGAAGCTACTCCTAAAACCTGTATGGGTAAGTAGATCTATATGATGTATGGGGTGGATTGTGTAGGTCGTGAAAATGTATCACTCAAATATCTTTCTAGAGATACCATAGAAGACTGACAGCTTCTCACCTCTAGATTTACCATTTTGAGACTAAGGTTGCCAGATTAAGCAATAAAAGTACAGAATTTCAAGCTAAATTTGAATTTCAGTAAAACATTTAATATGCAATATTTGAGATATTTGGGACTCACTTATACTAAAAATCATTTATTATTTATCTGAAATTCAAATTTAATTGAACGTCTTGCATTTTATATCATAGCCCTAGCCAAAGTCAGGCTCTTTGTTTCCCTAAGCATTGTTTCTTCCCTTGCCCCATCCCTATCTTAACCTAGAAGGGAAACAATTTTCTATATCAACACACACACACACACACACACACACACACACACACACACACACACACATCTTCCAAGGGAGAAGAATATAGCTCATTAGGGACTAATGTTGTAAGATTTAAATGTAAAGGTTTTACTGCCCTCCCATTTGCTAGGCAGACCTCTAAGTGCTAGATGCAGGAAAGATGTAGACTTGTAATCAAATCTAGCCTTTTGCCTGGGGAGAGAATTTATTCCCTTAAAAAGATTCAACTTCAAAATTTGTGAATGCAGAAGATGACAGCAGGTGAATACAACAGAGTGGTAGCTGAACAAAGGTTATATTTTCCAATGAGATTTCTACACCTTTACCACCATTTCATAAACCAGGAGAGATGAGCCCTCTTCATTTCAGCTACACTTTAAGTTGGCATTAAAAGATTATCCAGCAATGAAAATAAAATTGACTGACCTTAAAGTTCCACTATTTGCCTTTGACTGGCCTTTTGTGGTGATCTTTCTCTGTCTTTATGACATAAAATACCTTCCACATTCTAGTTTCTTCTATTTTCCTTCTTCGAAATACATCTTGCTATGGCCCTCTTCTCTAGATACAGAAGAATTCTTAAACTTTCTCCCTTCCTATTTCCCACTATCTGCTCCCAAATTTTATGTTATTTACATTTCTATGCCTTTCTTTGCTGGACTTTATAGACCAAAAGAAAGAGACTGGGACTCTCTTCCATCATGTGTACTGTAACAAGGTATCAAGGACTTCAAATAAAGCTTCTACTACTGCCTTCCACCACCAGTCAAGGAAAGAAGGAGCTACCTTCTATTTCAGTTACAGCCTAGGCTACATCGTTCAGTCCCCTTTCCTCTCTAGCAAGTCTAAATTTTCACACACTGTCAGCTGTCTGGAATGCAGGATATCCTTACTGCAGTGTGGATGATCTCTAAGACAAAGGTATATAATAATTATTCTCAATTAGAAATCTAGAAATCCCAGCCTAGTTTCTGAGCTCTACTTATTATATCTTCACAAGTTTCTCAGCTCAATTTCCCACTGCTTATTTTCAAATCCTTATGTCGTGAGAAAACAAGATCCAGGATAGTTTGAGAGTAGTCAAAGATTGGAAGACATTAGGCTCAGAAATCTGGTTTTGGTCACAGAGGGTGATAAAATTTTATTTATCTACTGGAGGTTACCAACAGAGTAGGAAGTAAGACTGAAGCTTCCGAGGAGAGACACTTGGGGAGAATTTGACTGTGAAATAAGCACAGAGTACAGCGTAGAGGGGAGAGAGAGAGAGAGAGAAAGAGAGAGAGAGAGAGAGAGAGAGAGAGAGAGAGAGAGAGAGAGGGAGAGAGAGGCCATTTATTTTATATTTTTTGCTAAATCCAGTCTGATTACAGTTTTCCATCATTTGCAAATGGTAAATACCTGATTAATGCACAATTTAAGAACTTTCTTTCAGAATTCTTCAACTATGCAATCATAACCTGCAACCCTTTGCTGACTCAGGAATTTGGAAATTTTATTGTTTATGCTTTAATCTTTCATTATTTCCTATAATATGTACTTCCAAGTTTTTCCTTTTATCACCCTTGTTGCCACTCTAATAATCCACTTCTCTCCTCAAATTATCTTAAAACACTTCTGGCAAAGGAATTTGTGTCTATCTGGCTACTCAGTGATTACTTCACTCTCTTGGTTTTGAGAGCTTTAATATTTTCTCTAAAGTCCTATATTAATGAATAGATCCTTTTCTCTATGGATTTTATTCTACAAGACTTTGCCTGATGCTTTGATCTAAGTGAATATACATAACAATGTTGGGGATGCTCAAATCTAATACATTAAATGTGACAGGTAGAGGTATGAAAATAGAGAATAGTGTTTAGCACCCTATTGCCCAACATGCCTGTAGTATTTCCATCATATTTTTCCTTGCTAGCTAACATCTGATTTTTTTTTTCACTTTTCTCTTTTAACCATTTTGTCTTATTCCCTTTCATGTTTATGTCTGGCCAGACTGCCTCACACTTTCCCAATCCCTTCTTCATAGCTCACTGTTTATTTGGTATTTATCCTAAATTTGCAAAGTAACACTTTTCTCATTCTCTCTGTTCTTGACAATTCCACACTCTCTGCAAGCTGGAAGATTACCATCTTTCCTTCACTCAAGCTTCTCAGTTCTTAGTCCTTCCTAGCTGTCGGTGATTCACATTGCAATAAACCAGTGGCTCAGTACTTCACAAATGACTTGATTTCTATTTTCCTATAAGACGCCTGTAGGTAGTTTTAATTCTCAATTTAGCCTTAAAAGAAACAGTGGTTACAATATAATTCGACTGTAACTTAATACCATTTGTAATCCATTTTTATTTTTCCTCTGTGACATGAAGTAAATTGTTCAGCTGAAATTTTCATTTGCATTTATTTCATTATTGTCCACAGTCTGTGGGCAATCAAAATTAGTATATATTCCCTGTGTGACATCACAATGCTCAATCTAGTAAGTTTGTTTTGCTGTGATCATATGATCTCTACCTTTATTATGGTTGGAATATATTTGTTGCTAATTGAAAGCTGCTAAGTGTTTGGGAAGGCTGAAAAATTGATAAAGTATACATGTATTTACTCTTTTGTTCTAAAAGATGAGCTTTTTATACCCTCTTTAGTTTATTTGTCTCTTCTACTATGGAGTTCAGTATATCAAACCTAAGGGCAGAGGCATTAATGTGCCAATGTAGACCTAATCTCCTAAATGGATGATTGATGATAAAACCTTGACAAAATTTTAGCATACTTGAAGAGAGAACTGAGACAGTTTTGAGTTTGAGACATATTTTACCCATCCCCTGCTCATGGCATTGAGAGTTGTTTGGGTTAATAGGCAGGACCTGGGAAGACAGGTAACGATGTGTGTGGTCCCAGTAAAGGAAACACATGACAGAGTTGTTTCTTGTAACTTCCATTTTCCAGGTTAATGGACATTTACCTAGAACCAGATTCTTTAACTTCCAGGACTCAATTGCGTAGGAATTGCATTTATAGTCAGTAAAAAAAAAATCTGAAAAAAAATATTGGCTTAAGCAAGTTGTAGGGTTTTTGTTGTTGTTGTTGCTTTTCTCACACACACACAAAAATGTATTCAGGAGGTAGCCAATCTAGGGCTCATTGATTGGTTCCATGATATCATCAGATCTTTTTATTTTGCTTCTTTCTTACACTTAACATGTAAGTAACTTCAACCTTCAAATTTGTGTCATGCTCACTACATGGTTTCTGTTGGTCAGGACAACGTAGTCATGTTCGAGGTAGCAAAAAAGATTAGGACAAAAGATAAACATCTTTTAGCTGAATAAGACATCCATGTTTTAAAGAACTATCACGGAATGACTGCTTACATCTCATAGCCAATGCTATCCACAAGAAAGCTGAAAGTGTACTTTTTCTGCAGTATCAGCTCCCAATCTAGGGTTCTGTTACTAAAGAAGAAGGTGAGAATGGATATTTATACGTAATTATCTGTCTTTTTAATGAGGTATAGTTGATTTAAAATATTATATTAGTTTCAGGTGTACAACATAGTGATTCACTATTTTTATAACTTATACTCTATTTAAAATTATTATAAAATACTGGCTATATTCCCTGTACTGCACAATATATTCTTATAGCTCATTTATGTTACACGTGGTCTTTTGTACCTCCAACCTTTCCCTACCTTGCCCCTCCAATCTTCCCTCTCCTAACTGGTACCCACTAGTTTGTTCTCTATATCTGTAAGTTTTTCTCTGTTTTGTTATAGTTGTTCATTTGTTTTATTTTTTAGATTCCACATATAAGTGATAAAATAGAGTATCTCTCTTTCTCAGACTTTTCCCATTAAGCATAATACTTTCCATGTTGTTGCAAATGGCAAAATTTCCCTTTTTATGGCTAATATAGATAGAAGATAGATAGATTGATATAAATATAGATTATATATATATTTATTTACTACATCTTCTTTATCAAATCATCTCTTGATGGACATTTAGGTTGCTTCTATATTTTGGCTATTGTAAATAATGCTGCTATGAACATTGTGGAGCATGTATCTTTTTGAATTAGCATTTTTGTTTTCTTTGGGTGTGTACCCAGGATTGGAATTGCTGGATCATATGGTAGTTTTAGTTTTTTGAGGAACCTCCTTAGAATTTGCCATAGTGGGTACACCAATGTACACTCCCACCAACAGTGAACTAATGTTTCCTTTTCTCCACATCCTCACCATTGTTTTTTTTATTGTAGACATTTCAATAATAGTCATTCTGACTGGCTTGAGGGAATATCTCACTGTGGTTTTGATTTACATTTCTCTGATGATTAGCAATGTTGAGCATCATTTCATATGCCTGTTGGTCATCTATATATCTTCTTTGGAAAAATGTCTCTTCAGGTATTCTGTCCCCTTTTTTAATTGGGTTGTTTATTTCTGGGGGATGGGGTATTGAGTTGATGAGTTCTTTATATATTTTGGATATTAACCCCTTACCAGGCATATCATTTGCAAATATTTTCTCCCATTCTGAGGGTTGTCTTTTCCTTTTCTATTTTTTCTCAGGACACGGGCCTCTCACTGTTGTGGCCTCTCCCATTGCAGAGCACAGGCTCTGGACGCGCAGGCTCAGCAGCCATGGCTCACAGGCATAGCCACTCCATGGCATGTGAGATCTTCCCGGACTGGGGCATGAACCCATGTCCCCTGCATCGGCAGACGGACTCTCAACCACTGTGCCACCAGGGAAGCCTTCCATCCATTTCTGATTGTGCTGTTTGTTTGTTTTTTCATATTGAGCTGCATGACTTGTGTATATTTTAGAGATTAATCCTTTGTCCGTTGATTCATTTGCAAATGTTTTCTCCCATTCTGAGGGTTGTCTTTTCATCTTTTTTATAGTTTACTTTGCTGTGCAAAAGCTTTTAAGTTTAATTAGGTCCCATTTGTTTATTTTTGTTTTTATTTTCACTACTCTAGGAGGGGGGTCAAAAAAGATATTGCTGTAGTTTATGTCAAAGAGTGTTTTTCCTATGTTTTCCTCTAAGAGTTTGATAGTGTCTCCTCTTACATTTAGGTCTTTAATCCATTTTGAGTTTATTTTTTTGTATGGTGTTAAGGAGTGTTCTAATTTCATTCTTTTACATGTAGCTGTCCAGTTTTCCCAGCACCACTTATTGAAGAGCCTGTGTTTTCTCCATTGTATGTTCTTGTGTCCTTTGTCATAAATTAGGTGACCATATGTGTGTGGATTTATCTCTGGGCTTTCTATCCTATACCATTGATCTATATTTCTGTTTTTGTGCCAGTACTATGCTGTCTTGATGACTGTAGCTTTGTAGTAAAGTTTGAAGTCAGGGAGCCTACTCCTCCAGCTCCATTTTTCTTTCTCAAGATTGCTTTGGTTATTTGGGTTCTTTTGTGTTTCCATACAAGTTGTAAAATTTTTGTTCTAATTCTGTGAATAATGTGATTGGTAATTTGAAAGAGATTGCATTGAATCTGTAGATTACTTTGGGTAATATAGTCATTTTCACAAACTGATTTTTCCAATCCAAGAACATGGTATATTTCTCCATATGTTTATGTCATCTTTGATTTCGCTCACCAGTGTCTTGTAGTTTTCTGAGTACAGGTCTTTTGCTTCGTCAGGTAGATTTATTCCTAGGTATTTTATTCTTTTTGATGTGATGGTAAATGGGATTGTTTCCATAATTTCTCTTTCTGATCTTTCATTGTTAGTGTATAGGAATGCAACCCATTTCTGTATATTAATTTTGTATCCTACAACTTTACCAAATTTATTGATGAGCTCTAGTAGTTTTCTGGTATATCTTTAAGATTTTCTGTGTATAGTGTCATGTCATCTGCAAACAGTGACAGTTTTACTTTGTCTTTTCCAAATTGGATTCCTTTATTTCTTTTTCTTCTCTGATAGCTGAGGCTAGAACTTCCAAAACTGTTGCATCAAAGTGGCAAGAGTAGACATCCTTTTCTTGTTTCTGATCTTAGAGGAGATTATTTCAGTTTTTCACCATTGAGAATGATGTTTGCTGTGTGTTTGCCTTTATTATGTTGACTTATGTTCCCTCTATGCCCACTTTCTGGAGAATTTTTATCATAAATGGTGTTGAATTTTTTCAAAAGCTTTTTCTGCATGTATTGAGATGATCATATGATTTTTATTATTCAGTTTGTTAATGTAGTGTATCACATTGATTGATTTACATATATTGAAGAATCCTTGCATCCCTGGGATAAATCCCACTTGATCATGGTGTATGATACATTTAATGTGTTATTGGATTCTGCTTTTTAGCGTTTTGTTGAGGATTTCTGCATCTATGTTCATCATTAATATTGGTCTTTAATTTTTTGTGTGTGATATCTTTCTCTGGTTTTGCTTACAGCATGATGGTGGCCTCATAGCATGAACTTGGGAGTGTTCTTTCCTCTGCAATTTTTTGGAAGAGTTTCAGAAGTGCAGGTGTTAGCTCTTCTCTAAATGTTTGATAGAATTCACCTGTTGAGCCATCAGGTCCTGGACTTTTGTTTATTGGAAGATTTTTAATAACAATTTCAATTTCATTACTTGTGATAAGTCTGTTTATATTTTATAATTCTTCCTGGCTCAGTTTTGGAAAATTTTACCTTTCCAATAACTTGTCCATTTCTTTGAGGCTGTCCATTTTATTGGCATATAGTTGCTTGTCTGCCCATTTTTTTGATTGGGTTGTTTGTTTGTTTTTTGATATTGAGCTGCATGAGCTGTTTGTGTATTTTGGAGATTAATCACTTGTCAGTTGCTTCTTTTGCAGATATTTTGTCTCATACTGTGAGTCCTCTTTTCATTTTGTTTATGGTTTCCTTTGCTGTGCAAAAGTTTTAAGTTTCATTAGGTCCCATATGTTTATTTTGTTTTTATTTTCATTACTGTAGGAGGTGGATTAAAAAATACTTGGTGGCAATTTATGTCAGTAAGATTTCTACCTATGCTTTCCTCCTAGAATTTTATAGTACCCTGCCTTGAATTTAGGTCTTTAATCCATTTTGAGTTTATTTTTGTGTATGGTGTTAGTGTGTTCTAATTTCGTTCTTTTACATGTAGCTGTCCAGTTTTTGCAGCACCACTTATTGAAGAGACTGTCTTTTCTCTATTGTATATCCTTGCCTCCTTTGCCATTGATTAGTTGACCATAGGTGCATGGGTTTATCTCTGGGCTTTCTATCCTTTTCCATTGATCTATATTTCTATTTTTGTGCCAGAGCCATAGTCTTCTGATGACTGTAGCTTTGTAGTATTGTCTAAAGTCAGGGAGCCTGATTACTCCATCTTCCTTTTTCTTTCTCAAGATTGCTTTGGCTCTTTGTGGTCTTTTGTGTTTCCATACAAATTCTAATTTTTTTTTGTTCTAATGCTGTGAAGAATGCCATTGGGAATTTGATATAGATTGCATTGAATCTGTAGATTATTTTGGGTAGTATAGTTATTTTCACAATATTAACTCTCCCAATCCAAGAACCTGGCATCCTTCTCCACCTGATTTTGCCACCTTTATTTCCTTCATCAGTATCTTATAGTTTTCTGAGTACAGGTCTTTTGCTTCCTTAGATAGGCTTATTCCTATGTACTTTATTCTTTTTAATGTGATGGTAAATGGGATTGTTTCCTTTATCTCTCTTTCTGATCTTTCGTTATTACTGTATAGGAATGCAAGTGATTTCTGTGTATTAATTTTGTATCCTGCAACTTTACCAAATTCATTGATTAGTTCTCGTAGTTTTCTGGTAGCATCTTTAGAATTTTCTATGTATAGTATCATGTCATTTGCAAACAGTTACATTTTCACATCTTCTTTCCAATTTGGATTCCTTTGATTTCTTTTTCTTCTCTGATTGCCATGGCTAACACTTCCAAAGCTATGTTGAATAAAAGTGATGAGAGTGGATATCCTTGTCTTGTTCCTGATCTTAGTGGAAATGCTTTCATTTTTTTCACCATGTAGAATGATGTTTACTGTGTGTTTGTCATACATGGCCTTTATTATGTTGAGATAGGTTCCCTGTATGCCCAGTTTCTGGAGTGTTTTTTATTTTATTCTTTATCATAAATGGTGTTCAATTTTTTCAAAATATTTTTCTGCATCTATTGAGATGATCATATGTTTTTTATTCTTCAATTTGTTGATGTCGTGTATCACACTGATTGATTTGTCTATATTGAAGAATTCTTGCATCCCTGGGATAAATCCCACTTGATCATGGTGTATGATCCTCTTAATGTGTTGTTGTATTCAGTTTGCTAGTATTTTGTTGAGGATTTTTTGTCTATGTTCATCAGTGATATTTGTCTGTAATTTTCTTTTTTTTGTGATATCTTTGGTTTTGGTATCAGGGTGATGGTGACCTCATAGAATGAGCTTGGGATTGTTCCTTCCTCTGCAATTTTTTGGAAGAGTTTCAGAAGGGTATGACTTAACTATTCCCTAAATGTTTGATAGAAATCACCTGTGAAGCCATCTGGTCTTGGACTTCTGTTTGTTGGAAGAGTTTTAATCACTTTTTCAATCTCAGTACTTGTGATGTGTCTGTTCATATTTTTGTTTCTTCCTGGTTCAGTCTTAGAAGGTTGTACCTTTCTATGATTTTGTCCATTTCTTTAGGTTGTCCATTTTATTTGTGTATATTTGCTTATAGTAGTCACAAAGATCCATTTCATTTCTGTGTTGTCCATTGTAACTTCTTTTTTATTTCTAATTTTATTTATTTCAGTCCTCCCCTTTCTTTTTTCCTTGAAGAGTCTGGCTAAAGTTTTATCAATTTTGTTTATCTTCTCAAAACAATAGCTTTGATTTTCATTGATCTTTGCTCTTGTTTTCTTTGTCTCTATTTCATTTATTTTTCCTTTGTTTTTTTAAATTTATTCAGTGATACATTGGGTATTTAGTAACATATTCCTTAGCCTCCATAGGTCTGTGTTTTATACACACTGTTTCCTGTAATTGATTTCTAATCTCACAGCATTGTTGTCAGAAAAAATGTTTTATATGTTTTCAATTTTCTTAAATTTCTGAGCCTTGATTTCTGACCCAAAAAGTGATCTGTCCTGGAGAACATTCTGTATGCATGTGAAAAGAAAGTGCATTCTGCTGCTTTCGGTTCAAAAATCCTATAAATATCAATTAAATCTATTTGGTCTAATGTGTCATTTAAGGATGCATTTCCTCATTAATTTTTTGTCGGGATTATCTGCCCATTGGTTGGGGTGTTAATGTCCCCCACTATTTTTGTGTTACTGTTGTTTTCCCCTTTTATGGCTGTTAGCTTTGCCTTATATGTTAAAGTACTCCTATATTGAGTGCATATATATTTATAATTGTTATATCTTCTTCTTAGATTGATCCCTTGATCATTATGTAGTTTCCTTCCTTGTCTCTTGTCACAGTCTTTATTTTCAAGTATATTTTGTCTGATATGAGTATATCTAGTTTTCTTTTGATTTCCATTTGCACGTAATATCTTTTCCCATCCCCTCACTTTCAGAGTGTGTCTCTATGCCTGAAATGGTTCCACTGTAGACAGCATATATACAGGTCTTGTTTTTTATCCATTCAGCCAATCTATGTCTTTTGGTTGGAGCATTTTATCCATTTTCATTTAAGGTAATTATCCATATGTATATTCCTATTGCCATTTTCTTAATTGTTTTGGGCTTGTTTTCATAGGTCTTTTTTCTTCCCTTCCTATTTTATTCTCTTCTCTTGTGTTCTCTGCCTAGAGAACTTCCTTTAGCATTTGTTGTAAATCTGCTTTTGTGGTGCTGAATTCTCTTAGCTTTTTCTTGTCTGTAAAGCTTTCGATTTATCCATTGAATCTAAACGAGAACCTTGTTGTGTAGAGTAATCCTGGTTGTAGGTTTTTCCCTTTCATCACTTTAAATATATCATGCAACTCCCTTCTGGCCTGCAGAGTTTCTGCTGAAAAATCAGCTGATAACTTTATGGGGATTCTCTTGTACATTATATGTTACTTTTCCCTTGTTGCTTTTATTATTTTTTCTTTGTATTTAATTTTTGTGAATTTGATTAATATGTGTCTTGGCATGTTCCTCCTTGGATTTTATCCTGTATGAGACTCTCTGTGCTTCCTGGACTTGGTGACTATTTCCTTTCCCTCATTAGGGAAGTTTTCGACTATAATCTCTTCAAATATTTTCTCAGGGCATTTCTTTTTTTTCTTCCTCTTCTGGAACTCCTATAATTCAAATGTTGGTGTGTTTAATATTGCCCCCAACACCTCTAAGACTGTCCTCATTTATTTTCATTCTTTTTTCTTTGTTTTGTTCCACAGCAGAGATTTCCACCATTCTGTCCTCCAGGTCACTTATCCATTCTTCTGCCTCAGTTATTCTGCTATTGATTCCTTCTATTGTATTTTTCATTTCAGTTATTGTATTCTTCATCTCTGTTTGTTTGTTCTTTAGTTCTTCTAGGTCTTTGTTAATCATTTCTTGTATCTTCTTGATTCGTTCCTCCATTCTTTATCCAATATCTTGGATCATCTTTACTATCATTACTCTGAATTATTTTCAGGTAGTTTTCCTATCTCCTCTTCATTTAGTTTTTCTTGTAGGTTTTTATCTTGATCCTCCATCTGCAGCATAATTCCTTGTCTTCTCATTTTGTCAAACTTACTGTGTTTGTGGTCTCCTTTCTTCAGGTTGCAGGATCACAGTTCCTCTTGCTTCTGGCGTCTTCCCCCTGGTGGATGAGATTGGTCCAGAGACTCATGCCATTATCCCTTTGGTAGGTGATTTGATTGGTCTTGTGGAGACCAGAGCCTGCCCTGGATATTGAGCAGGGTCTCTCCTTTGCTCTGTGGTTGTCACTGCACTGTCAGGGGCAGCGTCTTCTCCCTAGTTGTTGGAATAGAGGCCCTCAGATCTGTTTTTAGCTGTGTCTCTGATCTGCAGTGTAAGTTAGGTGGAACTGGAGCACTTCCACTGGGAGAGAAGCCACTGAGTATCCTGCTCTGGAGCTGTTCGCTTGTGAATGTGTTCTGTTGTGTCTCCTTTCACCCATTGTGTGGACTCACAAAGTACACTGTTTTTGGCTCTGCTCCCAGTCCCACCTTAATGGTGGGTATGATGGCTATTGGCCCTGGTGTCTCTCAAGCATTGTTTTCACCAGGCCACTGGTGCAGATCCACTGAGGTCAGTTCCCAGGACTGCAGTAGTCATGCATCTGGACCTGCTGTGGGAGGTATGGAGTCCACTCAGACTCTGGCTTGGCCCAACACCTGTGTGTACATGCCCACAAAGCTCACAGCTGCCAAAACCAGACCTGACCAAGCATCAGGATTACTTGTAGTCTTTTTGGATATTTTGCAGGTGCTGAATTTAGAAAACCTTCTGCAGAGTTGTAACTCCATGTTTCCCACAGCTGCGAGAAGATATTTCAGTTCTTCTTCCTTAGTCACAGAATTCTTGGGATGCAGCTGTGGTTTTATCCCCACCTCTGCATGTATTCCTCCCACCAGAGTCTTCTCCAGAGGTTGCTGGAGCACAGGAGCCCATCAGGCAGGAAGGAGCCTAGGTGGCTATCAGGGCGAGCAGGCTACTCAGGCAGGAAGGTGCTGGGGTAGCGATTGGAATATGAGAGCCCATGAGACTGCAGTTGGGAGAAGCAGGCCACCCAGGCAGTCAGGTGGTGGAGGAGGTGATTACAGGGACACCTGAGCTGGCTCTGGTGGGACCCCTCTCTAGTGCCCTTGGAGGCAGGGGCTGGTGTGTGAGGAGAGATGCTGCAAAGGTGGCCCTGTCCTCTGTGTATCACTCATCGATGGCACTTCACTTCTGTGGTGGTCTGGGCTTCTGTCACAAGCATTCCCAGTTGAAGCTGCCCAATCCTGGACTTTTGTTTGCTGGGAGGTATTTTTTTAAAATTACAAATCGAATTTCACTGGTAGTGATCAATGTGTTCAGATTGTCTGTTTCTTCCTGGTTCAGTCTTGGTAGATTGTGTGTTTCTAAAAATTGATCCATTTCTTCTAGGTTGTTGAATTTATTAGCATATAGCTGTTTGCAGTATTCTCTTATGATTTTTTGTATCTGTGTGAAATTGATTGAAATTTCTTTTTTTTCTTATGTTATTTATTTTCATCCTCTCTGTTTTTTTCTTTCTTTCTTTCTTTTTTTTCATTGATGAGCCTGGCTAAAAACTTATCAATTTTGTTTATCTTTTCAAAAAACCAGCTCTTGGCTTTGTTGATCTTTTACGTTTGGGGGAGGGAGCATCTCTATTTTACTTACTTCCTCTCTGATCTTTATTATTTTCTTCTTTATACTGATGTTGGGCTTTGTTTGTTTTATTTCTAATTCCTTTAGATGATCAATTAAGTTGTTTATTTAAAATTGCTCCTGTTTCTTGAGGTGGGTCTCTATTGCTATAAACTTTCCTCTTAGAACTGCTTTTCCTGAATCCCATAGAGTTTGGAAAATTATGTTTATATTTTCACTTGCTATGACGTATTTTCTAATTTCCTCTTTGATTTCTTCATTGACCCATTGGTTTTTTAGTAGCATTTTGAAGTCTCCATGTGTTTGTGTTTTTCTCACTTTATTACCTGTAACTGATTTCTAGATTCATACCATTTTGTTCAGAGAAAGTGCTTCATATACTTTCTAACCTCTTATGTTGGTGAGACTTTCTTTGTGGCCTACCATGTGATCTATTCTTGATAATGTTTCACATGAACTTGAAAAGAATGCATACTCTGCTGTTTGGGAGTCAAATATCTTATAGATATTTATTAAATTCAACTGGTCTAATGTGTCACTTAAGACTCCTGTTTCCTTCTTGATTTTCTGTCTGCATCATTTGTCCATTGATGTAGGGGTGTTAATGTTCCATAGTATTATTGTGTTATTGTCAGTTCTCTCTTTTTTTCTGTTATTATTTACTTTACTTATTTAAGTGGCCCTATATAAGGTGCGTTTATGTAAACAAGTGTTATATTCTCTTCTTATATTGATCTCTTTATCATTACATAACACGCTTCTTTGTCTTTTGTTATAGACTTTTAGTCTTTTTGTCTGATATGAGTATTGTTAGCTCCCAGCTTTTCTGTCATTTCCATTTGCATGAAATATCCCTTTCCTTCCCCTTTATTGTCTATGTGTCTCTTTAGCTCTGAAATAAATCTTTTGTAAGAAGCATATGCATAGTTTTTTTTTTTATATATTTTTAATTTTTTTTTTTTTTTTTTTATCCAGTGAGCCACCCTCTGTCTCTTGATTGGAGCATTTAGTCCATTGATGTCTTAAGTGATCATGGATACAGGTATGTATTTATTACCATTTTGTTACTTGCTTTCTGTGTGTGTGTGTGTGTGTTTGTGTGTGTGTTGTAGTTCTTTTATTTTTCTTTTAATTTCTTCTCTTGTGATTTGATGCTTTCTTGAGTGTAATGCTTTTGTCATTTTTGTGTATCTCTTATTGTTCTTTTATTATGTTGTTACCAGGGGCTCACATATGTTGACCTATAAATATATCCAGTTTTTTAAAATGGGTAACCATTTAATGTCAAACATATTCTGAAAGTTCCACGTTTTTTTTTTCATCCTGTCTTCCATGTTTTGGGTTTTTGATGTCATATTTCACATCTTCATGATTATCCCTTAAATGTTTATGGCAGTTATATTTGATTTTACAATTTTTGTCTTTTAGTCTTTGTACTAACTTATTTAAATGGTTGATCTACAGCTGTTACTGTATATTTTCCTTGACTGGTGAGATCTTTCTATTACTATATATTTTTAGTTCTTGATGTAGCCTTTCCATTTCCACTTAGAGAAGACTCTTTTAAAAAAATTAGCGTAGGTTTAGTATTGATGAACTCTTAGTTTTTGTTTGTCTGAGAAGTTCTTTATCTCTCTTTCAATTCTAAATTACAATCTTGCTGGTAAATTATCATAAGTCATGGATTTTGTTTTCCCTTTCAGCACTTTAAATATACCATGACACACACTTCTGGCCTGCAAATTTTCTGGAGAAAAGCCAGCTGATAACCTTATGTGGGTTCCCTTGTGTATGATTCTTTGTTTTTCTCTTCCAGCCTTTAGAATTCTTTCTTTATCTTAAAATTTGCCATTTAATTATGATATGTCTTCTTCTGGGTCTGTTTGGGTTCATCTTGTCTGGGACCCTCTGTGCTTCCTATACCAAGATATCAATTTCCTTCTTCAAGTTCATAAATTTTTCAGCCAAAATTTCATCAAATATATCATCAACCCCTTTCTCTCTCTCTTCTTCTCGGACCCTTATGATGGGAATATTGGTACACTTGATGTTGTTCCAGAGTTCCCTTAATGTGTTTCAATTTTTCATTTGTTTTTCTTTTTCCTGTTCTAATTGAAGGATTTCCATTATTCTATCTTACTGATCACTATGTGTCCTTCTGTATCACCTAGTCTGCTCTTAATTCCTTGTAGTGTGTTTTTCATTTCAGTTATTTATTTTTCTGTTTCCAGTCTGTATTCTCTGACTGGTTACATTTTATATTTTCTAGTTCCTTGTTAAAATCCTCACTTCTATTATTTTCCCTAATTCAGTTAGCATTCTTATTACGAATGCTTTGAACTCTTTATCTGGTTACTTATTTATCTCTGTTTCATTAATTTTTGGGGAGGGTTTTCCTTGTTCTTTCATTTGAAACATACTCCTCTGTCTTTCATTTTGCTTATGGTTCTCTGTCTCTATGAAATTGGGTGAAACAGTTACATATCCAGGTCTTGAAGGGGTGTGCTTATGTGGGAGCATCCCTATGCAGTCTACATGTGCCTGTTGGCTTTGCTTGGAGAGCTGGATCTGAAGTGAGCATGAATCACCTCTTCCCTCAGAGTTTGCTGGCAGCTATTGTCTTGGTGGGAAGTGGGGCTGGAGATTGAAGAGCTAGGGTTACAGTTAGGTGTATGCCTAGGCTTCTCCTCTGCTCAGTGGCCAACTCCACCTTATTGGGTGGTGGAGTCAGGTCTCAAGTTGCTGTAGTATAAATCCTGAGGGTTGGGGCTGAGTTACCTCCATTTCCACTGAGTGTGTGCTTTCCCTCATCCTATCATCAGCAACCTCATCCTGGTGGGGAGAAGTGTTGGAGCAAGAGGGGCTGGAGTGGGCACTTATCATAGTTCAGGGTACAAGATGTATGGTTCCTAGCACTTGGGGTCAGAATCATGTACCATTCCAATTCACTGCCTCCATGAGCAACAGCAATGGCCACCATCACCTTGTTTACACACCATGCTAAGTTTGAGCTGGCTCTGTCCCCCACAACTGCATACTCCCCTTGTCATGGCAGCCTTTGCCCTAGTGTTGAGCTGCACTGCAGAGCAAGCCAGACAGGACTGTGTATTCAGTTAGAGCTGAGACAGGCACTGATGTGTTTGAGGGAAGCTGGCCAGAGTCCTAGGCAATTTCAATCTGATTCCTCCACCTTTTTTGGGGGAGTGAGCAAGCATGTGCACACTATTCACAAGCAGAGCCTTGTTTTTTATAGTCCTTTTGTCAGTCTCACTGGTTTCAAACCAGCTAAGGGAACTCATCTTCCTTATGTCTGACCCCAGGGCTGGGACTCCCAGTATGTGGTTAGAACTGCTCACTGCCCAGAGGGTCTCCAAGACCATGCAATCTCCCTTTTCTTCTGTGTCCCCTCCCATGGGTACAGGTCTTGACCTGATTGTTTCTCTTCCCTTTCTACCTGATTCTGTGTGGATCTTTCTTACAGCCTTTGTTGTATAAAAATATTTCTTTCAGTGTCCATTTTTGTTTTCTTTTCATTGAGAATTGCTCTACATGTCGAAGTTTTTTGATGTGTTAATGGAGGTGGTGGGCTTTGTATTCTCCTAATCTACCATCTTGATCTCCCTCCCTCTGTCAGTCTTTTCCATAAAGATAGTGTTGGGTTCTATAGTTAGGCAAGTTATGCAATTGCTTTGGGAAAGGTATATAGTTTTCCTTTTCTCCTTCATTGGACACTAAATCTATTTGCCAATATTTTAATCTGTCCTATGCTCTTTAAATGATCTTCAATGCTAAAACTCTTTTAATCTCTTTGAATTGCTAACTAAACCTGGTATCTGAACACCAACCTTAGCTTATAAAAGCAGTTTTGTTACAGTCACCAAATATTTGGATATATCCTGAAGTTATTCTTAAAAATAGTACTCTTTTGCAAAACCAGTTTTATGTTTATGTTAGTAGACAATTGAAGTGTGGCCCAGAGTAGTTAACTACCTTGAATAAGGCTTCACAGCTTAAACATGGAGGTCAAGACTGGTTATTCATAGTCTAATCAATTCTATATGATTTCTCTTTTTTTATCTTGAATCTATCATAGATCATTCCCAATATTTTATCCTGTATAGAGAGGTAAAAATCCATACATTACTTGTGGACATATCCTATATTACTTTGTAAATTGAAAGTTGTTTGGGAAGACATTCAGAAGACATAGGTTTAAGACCCACATTCACCATTTAAGAGCTATTGATAAGACGCTGGGAAAGTAACTGAATATCTCCTAAACTTCATTCTCTAATTCTCACAATGAGAATTATAATCCTTTCCCTGTCTACCTCAAAGAATAATAGTGAGTACTCTCTAAAAGTTCACAAATTTATAATTTCTCTCCATTTTCACCACACCACCTTAGTTCATACCACCAACATATCTCACTTGTACTATGATAATAACAGCCTTCTAGTCTTCCATTTTTCACCATTATCTCTCATTCAAGTTTAATACAGAGTGATATTTTCAAACTGTAGGGTCTAATATACTAGTTTCCTGCCTAAATCCTTTCAAAGGCTTCCATTTCTTTTAGTATAAAGACAAAACACTGTAGCAGTCTGAAGTTCTTATCTTATAGCATGTATGTACTAGTCCCTTTTTTCCTTTCCTGCCATTCCCTGCACTCCAGATATTCAAATAACTTAACCATTAGACATCAGTTCACAGGTCAAGTTTTCAGAAAAGCCTTCCCTAATGCCCCATAAATAAAAATTAATTTGGACTCCTATTATATAGTATCATAATACCCTAATTTTCTATAGCACTTATCACAGTTTATAATTATATATTTACTTCTATAATTATATGATTAATGTTTATGTCACCCACTAAACTGTAAGATTTATAAAAACCTGTTTTGTCCACCATTATATCTTTTAACATTGTGCACAGTGACTGGAATATAGCAAGATGGTCAACAAATATTTGTGTTTTTTTTAAGATATTTGTTTAATAAATAAATAAAGTAATATAATGAATATGAAAACTCTTTTGCACTGTGAAATGTTGAATATAATTCAAGTATGACTATTACTTTTATCACCATCATATTCTTATTACCTGATCTTTAGGAGCATCCATTTGATACATAGCATAGTGCTGGTTATGTAGTATATATTCAATAAATGTTTTTTCCAAGAAGTGAATTATGATATGAGAGAAAATTAGCTAATTTGTGACACAATGGATTTATACCAAATTATAAGTAGAAAGAAATAGAACAACAGTTTGGAGAGGAAGAGAAACACATGGGTATCATTTCAGTCAGATGCCAGTGAAGTTTTAACTGCCAAAATTCTGGGGGTCCTTGGTCTAGGGAAAGTCATTAAAACATTGAGGATAAGAAGACACTAAGGTCTAGGTGCCAAAAATGTAGACTACCAATGCCAAGGAACTGTGGATCTCATTCTCTACACTGTTATTTTCTTATGCCTAATATTGAATGTGTTGAATAACTTTGCTAGGATGCTAGCCAGCCACAAAATGAGGCTCTAGCAACAAAAGCCTAAGCAAAGTAAATTTTTATGGTAGAAACAACAGAAGAACCAGAGCAGTACTATATGCTTATAGAGATTTGGTTTGTTTAGGACTCTACACTGTGGGACCTTGGCAGTAAAGGAGCAGTATGGGACCACTTTATTGCTTGTGATAGTAGGAGAGCATGTAAAGGCAGAAGAGGACATAGGAAGGGTGGCAGGTAGAAGGGGAATAAAAAAGCCCAGGACAAACTTATCTTACAATTTTGCCAAGGCTATTCTCTTCACAGCATTCCACTGGATAAAACCACTGCACAGGAATATAGAATTTCAAGGAAATCGAAACACTAATTGAGTTAGAACTTCATGTCTGATGAAGTCTCTTCTATATTCAAGAAGTTATTTGTGCTACCCTTGGGGCATGAAGATGTGGTTAGAAACACGCCTCTGTGAGTTACCTTTCCAAATCAAACCTAAAATTGTGCTACAAAGGAGTACAAAACATGTGAGTCTTATAAAGTTATAGAACGCATGGAACTAATGCCATATTACATAGCAATTAGAACAGGGCACTGCTTTTTTCAAGCCATCACCCACTATAATGTAAAACTAATTCCTCCATTTTATTCAGTGATTATTATTACCATTATTATTATTGTAGTTATTTTTATTATTATAACATGGAATCCTCAAAGCTAGCTAGTGGGAATAAAAACTGTACAATAGGCATATTGTTTAAGAGAAATAGTCTCAATAAGTTGATAAAAAGAAAACAGCTAAAGTTGTTTTATAAGTTTACATTAAAATTTCCCTCTTTTACACATGTTAGTGATTCATCATCCCTCTGCAACAAACAAACTTCATATGGGAGAATAAACTAATCTCAAACTTCTAGCCGTGTTGATTTTTTCTCCATTTTCTGTGTGGTAATAAAACTAAAAATATACCAAAGGTTAGATCATGTGGATGTCATACTACAAATCATAGTCATATGTCCATATTTACATTTTAATTGTATAGGATGTGAAGAAGCAATAGAATTGCCATATCTTTCTGAAAATTTCCTAAATCTCTATAATTGTAGCTTCCTATTCAACTCAGCATATGCAACCTAAACAAAAATCTCGAAAGGTAGTTGTGAACAAATGTACTACTAATAAAGAACATCATAATAAAATTTTATAATATAAAATAAAATAAAACTGAAATTTATGTAAGTCAAATTACTTTGCTATACCGTCTGTCAGAATAGTAAAAACAAAGCAAACTGAAATGCAACAGGAAATTTTCTGTTTGTTTATTAAAACAAACTTTTTAGAACACCTACTATGTTCCAGGAACTATTTTTGACACTTGAAAAATAATGATGAGGAATACAAGCATTGTTCCTTCATTCACTTTGTGGTAGAGTTATGTTGGGCATGAGGAGAGGAGGATGGATACAAGTAATCCAGCAAATGCAACACAGTGATGCTTAAAGTATAAATTGTTGACATTATTAACCTTGTTTTACAAGTAAAGAACTTGTAAAAAACAGTTGAAAAAGTTACAAAAAGATGAAGTGATTCACTCACAGAGACAGAGGCAGAACTCAAGTCTTGTGTAACAAATACTGTATTGCTGTGGGCATTGTTTTACACTGGTGAGTATTGGGTGTTTTAATGTCTGTGGTAGTGGTCAGCTCACATTTCTGGCTGCCTCAAGAGGAAGGAAATGTTTGGTAAAGGGAACAGAAGATGTTCTCTGCTTCCATGCTGGACAGGAATTGTGTGACAATATAAATGTCATTTCCATGAAAGAAGAAACAACTTAAACTATAAGTTTAGAATGTACAATATTTTTAAAATTCAAAAATGAAAACCAGGAGTGTATAGACATTAGCTTACCAAAGATGTTTTCAATAAAACAACTATAGTAGACTACAAGATTATATGGCTTACACATTGGTAATAATGTTTTTTTTACAAATGAAGTATGTTACTGTTTTTTTGGACAGAAGATAATTTACCTTCTGTAAAATTGCTAGAGTATCTTTTTCTCACTTTGGCATAAAATACTGTGATTCATTCACAATTACCACTTAAGCCTACTGTTGATATTGGAATGAGCCAGTTGCACCTTCTTTCCAACTTCCCTTGTCCTCCATAGTTCTTTTTCTCTACTTAGAACTAAAGAGATGTGAGAATTTAGTTCTGAAGAATAGTTTAAACACAGGATCCATAAAAAATATAAAGCTTAATTCAGTTAGGCTGTTTGTGGGTGTGTATGTTTTCATGAAACAGAAACAACAAATTCTCTCATATATATATATATATATATATATATATATATATATATATATATATATATATATATATCATATTGATTCAGTTGATTCTAGGCCCAAGCCTTCTGTGCAATGAGCCATGCTTGAAACAAAGGCTCAGAAATCATGGAGCAGAGACAAGCTCTTCCTATTGTGCCATACATTAATTTCAAATCCACAGAAACAGTGAGATATAGTAAATTATTTGTTATTTTAAGCCAGTAAGTTTTCAAGTAATTTATTATACAACATGAGATAATGGGAATAGATTATGATACTGGGAGTAGACTGCTGTCATAAGAAAAATCTAAAAATCTTGCAGAGTCTTTAGGACAAGGAGACAGGAAAAAATTGTAAGGGCTGTGAAGAGGTTATTAGTTACAGATTGTTGGCTCTCTAGTAGGTTGTAGGTGAAGACTTAAAGTGAAATCAGTAGTTATTATTGTAAACTAGAGGAAAAGGGAAAGTTTAACAACAATTCTGTCTATAGTAATGTGGAAATAAGAAAATTCACCTAATGAAATGGATGATATAACTAAGGAGATTTCCAGGCAGAACATAGAAAGGACTCCTGGCTTCTTCTTGCTGTTATAGTAAAATGTGATGGAAAAAAAGTGTTAAGCTAAAGTAAAAACTTTTGAATGTAAAGGAGGCAGGGTGTACTGGGTTTGAAAATAAAATTGTTTCTCAGAAATAAAAATTATGCAGACTGGAAAGGAGTAAGTCAAACTATTTCTACTTAAAGATTATATAATCTTTTATATAGAAGATCCTAAAAATATAACTAAAACTCTTAATAATAAGAGTTTATTACTTATTAGTTATTCACTAATAATTCTAATAAATGAGTTCACTAAGATTGCAGGTAAAAAGTTAGTATAAAAAATCATTTGAACAATGAATAATCTACACATAGAATTAAGAAATTTCTACTTACAATAGCATCAAAAAGGGTAAAATACTTACACATAAATTTTTTAAAAAGAAGTGAAAGACATGTATACTGAAAAGTATAAAATATTGTTAAAATAATTTAAAGAAAACCTAAATAAATAGAAAGACATCTGGTGTTTGTGGAATAGAAAAATTAATATCATTAATGGCAGTATTCCCCAAACTGATCTATAAGTTCAATGCAATCCCTGTCAAAACCCCAACTGACATTTTTTTGCAGAAATGGACAAGCTGATCCTAAAATTAATATGGAAATAAGAGCCCCAGAATAGCGAAAACAGCCTTGAAAAAGACAAAAGTTAGAGGACTCATACTTTGTTATTTCAAACTTTACTACAAAGCTACAGTAACCAACAGTGTACTACTAGCATAAGAATAAACATATAGATAAACAGAATATAATTGTGATTCCAGAAATAGATGCTTACATTTATAGCCAATTGATTTCTGACAAGGGAGCCAAGACCATTCAATAGGGAAAAAATAGTCTTTTAAACAAATGATGCTGGGATTACTGGGTGTCCACATGACAAAGAATGAGGTTGTACCGCTACCATACATCATATACAAAACTTAACTCAAAATGGATCATTGACACAAGTTTAAGAGCTAAAACTATTAGAAGAAACCATATGAGTAAATTTTCCTGACCATTTTAGATATAACACCAAAATCAAAAGTGAAAAAAGCAAAATAGAAAAAATGGACTCCTCAAAATTAAAAACTTCTCTGTTTCAAGGGACAACATGAAGAAAGTTAAAATACATTGTTTTTAGATTTTTTGATGATAGCCATTCTGACTGGTGTGAGATGATATCTCATTGTAGTTTCGATTTGCATTTCTCTAATGATTAATGATGTTGAGCATTCTTTCATTGCCTGTTGGCAATCTGTATATGCTGGAGAGGGTGTGGAGAAAAGGGAACACACTTGCACTGTTGGTGGGAATGTAAATTGAAACAGCCACTATGGAGAACAGTATGGAGGTTCCTTAGAAAACTACAAATAGAACTACCATATGACCCAGCAATCCCACTACTGGGCATATACCCTGAGCAAACCATAATTCAAAAAGAGTCATGTACCAATATGTTCATTGCAGCTCTATTCACAATAACCAGGACATGGAAGCAACTTAAGTGTTCATCAACAGATGAATGGATAAAGAAGATGTGGCACATATATACAATGGAATATTACTCAGCCATAGAAAGAAATGAAATTGAGTTATTTGTACTGAGGTGGATGGACCTAGAGTCTGTCATACAGAGTGAAGTAAGTCAGAAAGAGAAAAACAAATACCGTATGCTAACACATATATATGGAATCTAAGAAAAAAAAAAGGTCATGAAGAACCTAGGGGTAAGATGAGAGTAAAGACACAGACCTACTAGAGAATGGAATTGAGGATATGGGGAGGGGGAAGGATAAGCTGTGAAAAAGTGAGAGACTGGCATGGACATATATACACTACCAAACGTAAAATAGCTAGTGGGAAGCAGCTGCATAGCACAGGGTGATCAGCTTGGTGGTTTGTGACCACTTAGAGAGGTGGGATAGGTAGGGTGGGAGGGAGGGAGATGCAAGAGGGAAGAGATATGGGAACATATGTATATGTATAACTGATTCACTTTGTTATAAAGCAGAAACTAACACACCATTGTAAAGCAATTATACTCCAATAAAGATGTTGAAAAACAAAAGAAAGTTAAAGTATAAGCCACAGAATGAGAGAAAATATTTGCAACTCATATACTTGATAACGGCCTTGAATCCAGAATATATAAAGAACCATTATAACCCAACAAGAAAAAGAAAAATAACTCAATTAAAAATGAGCATATGGCTTCCCTGGTAGCGCAGTGGTTGAGAGTCTGACTGCCGATGCAGGGGATGTGGGTTCGTGCCCCGGTCCGGGAAGATCCCACATGCCACGGAGCAGATTGGCCCGTGAGCAATGGCCACTGAGCCTGCGCGTTGGGAGCCTGTGCTCTGCAATGGGAGAGGCCACAACAGTGAGAGGCCTGCATACCGCAAAAAATAAATAATTTTTTTAAAAAATGAGCATAATATCTGTGTAGACATTTCTCCAAAAATGATATTAGAATGACCTATAAGCACATTAAAAGATGCTCAACATCATTATTCATCAAAGAAATGCAAATCAAAGCCACAATATACCATTCCACAACCATTAGGATGGCCATAATAAAAAAAACATGGAGAATAACAAATGTTGTTAAGGATTTGGAGAAATCTGAAGTCTCATGAATCCTGATGGGAATGTAAAATGGTATAGTCACTTTGGAAAAGAGTGTGCCAGTTCCTCAAAATGTTAAACACAGCATTACCACATGATCCTGCAATTCTACTCCCAGATATATACTCAAGATCAATAAAAACAAATGTCTACACAAAAACTTACACACAAGTGTTAATAGAAGCAGCAATATTTATAATAGCCAATGGTTAGAACAACTCAGATATCTATCAATTGATGAAAGGATAAATAAATGTGGTATATCCATACAATCAAATATTATTCATCCATGAAAAGTAATGAAGTACTGATTTGTGCTACAACATGCTTGAACCTTGGAAATATTACAGTATGTGAAAGAAGCAAGACACTAAAGATTGTACATTATGTTATTACATTTGTATGAAATACCCAGAATAAGAGTATCAATAGGCACAGAAAGATGACTAGTGGTATTCAGGGCCTGGTGGGCTCTGAATATATATATATATATATATATATATATATATATATATATATATATATATATATATATATATATATATACACACACATATATATATATGTATATATATATATGTATATACATATATATATATATATTTCTTCAGAATATATTTAAATACAACAAAGGTAAGAGAAAGTAAAGGAACAGAATGAAAATGGAAAATGAGATATTCAGGGTAGGTGACCCAGAATAATAGAATGGTAGATGGGAAATATATGACTAAATGTTAAGTTATTATTAAGGCCTTGGTTTAATTTTGGGTGTTGGATCTGTGGGTGATAATTACATTAGAAAAAGTGATTACTAAATTTAAAATGCACCATGGCCTGCATTCTTTTTCCCCCACTATTATTTTTTCAGATTTGTAGGGAGATTTTATCGTGGTTTATTTCTTTTATTGCTTTTTTATTTTTTTGTCATCTTTATTGGAGTATAATTGCTTTACAATGGTGTGTTAGTTTCCGCTTTACAACAAAATGAATCAGTTATATATATATATATATATATATATATATATATATATATGTATGTTCCCATATCTCTTCCCTCTTGTGTCTCCCTCCCTCCCACCCTCCCTATCCAACCCCTCCAGGTGGTCACAAAGCACCGAGCTGATCTCCCTGTGCTAATGCAGCTGCTTCCCACTAGCTATCTACCTTACGTTTGGTAGTGTATATATGTCCATGCCTCTCTCTCGCTTTGTCACAGCTTACCCTTCCCCCTCCCCATATCCTCAAGTCCATTCTCTAGTAGGTCTGTGTCTTTATTCCTGTCTTACCCCTAGGTTCTTCATGACATTTTTTTTCTTAAATTCCATATATATGTGTTAGCATACGGTATTTGTCTCTCTCTTTCTGACTTACTTCACTCTGTATGACAGACTCTAGGTCTATCCACCTCATTACAAATAGCTCAATTTCGTTTCTTTTTATGGCTGAGTAATATTCCATTGTATATATGTGCCACAGGTCCTTCATTTCCTTTCATTTTGGAGGAATTTTTAAGTCCCTTTTGCAATCGTAGTGTAGATAGTTCTAGAATAAATTCTTAGCATTTATGCAGCCTTACCTTGTCTCAGATAGGAGCTTTTAAGTGGCTGGTCTATATGAATGTCATGAGATACTAAGAAATAGGACACCTCACAACAAACACCTTCCCAAAGGGGCAAATGCAGCATCCTTATGCTCAGTTGCCTTTTTTCTTCTGATATAAGGCTCTATTGTTCTTGTGGGGAAGTGGGTTTTTATGGCATTGGAAGAAGGTTGAACTAGGAAAAATCTAGAAAAGAAGTGCTATGTGGAGGGTCTTAAACTTATGCAACAAACAAAAATCTTCTCTGTAAATATTTATTCCTTTAACCTGAATTTGAGACATCATATCGTCACCTCCCAAGAAATTTCATTTTTATATTAATCTCTGTCTTTACGTCATTCAGGTCAAGGTCACCTCCTTAGAGAGCCTTTCACTGGGCATCTTACCTAAAATACATCTTATACTCCATCACTGTCTATCTTCTTACTTTTCTTTATATTTTTTAAATAATATCTATCATAGTGCCTAATATTGTATTTTATATTTAGTTGTTGTTAATTTTTTATCGCATTTCCTCTAAGATGTAAGCTCCTAAGAGTAAACATTTGTTTCATCCATTGCTGTATCCTGGTCACTTAGAATAGTGCCATTCACTGTCAAATGAGATATCCTCTCTCTGGGGATCCTCAGGAAGGTCATGGTTTCCAAAGCAAGGTTTGAGGGTATTCCAGCACCAGCAACAAAATATACTCTTTGCAATGTTAATTGATGCTGCTACTAGATATACTTTTCAAAATAAGGAGACATAGAGTTTCTTACTAAACATTCCTTGGTGTAGGCATTCTTCTTTAAATGCAATGAATACATCCTGAAAATGTCTGAAAACAGACCCTTGGAAACTGACTTCTCTGTTTCTAAGTGTATTAATTTCTTGCTTTTGATATAACAAATTAGCACAAATTTAGTGGTTTAAAACAACACAAATTTATTATCTTACAGTTCTGGAGGTCAAACAACCAAAATGGGTTTCACTGGACTAAAACCAAACCAAAGTCAGCAGGGCTGATTCTCCTTGGAAGCTTTAGGGGAGAATCCATTTCCTTTCCTTTTCCAGTTTCTAGAAGCTGTCTGTATTCCTTGGCTTGTGGCTCCCTTCCTGTCTCTTCAAAGACAGCAATAATTAATCAAGTCTTTTTCACATGACAGCACTCTGACAGACTCTTTTCCTTTTCTTCCACTTTTAGGGACCTTTGTAATTACGGTAGGCTCACGTGGATAATTCAGGATAATCTCTCCATTTTAAGGTCAAATAAATATTTAGAAATCTTCATTCCATCTGCAACCTCAATTACCCTTTGCCATATAATATTGCATATTCAAAGGTTCTGGGAATCAGGACATGGCTATCTCTGGAGAACCAGTATTCTGCCTATTACACAGTCACCAGTCATCATTTGGACATGTTTATTTTCTTTTAGGCCAAGTCAAAGTCTTTTCTGGAAGAAGCCAGGTGTATTTATAAAAGTATTCATTAAATTTTAGATATTGTTCATCAAATCTCCATTGATTTATTGAAGATCTACTGAGTACTTAGTATGCATAGGACATAAAAAATATGACACGTTTCCTGCTCTTGAGAAGCTCTTATCTCTACAGTTGATGGATTTTCAGGGGAAGACACTCCTAAATTTTTAGTTTTCTGCTTCGCTGCCAGCTAACCCAGCTGCTTTGTGTAGTTAATGATCTGTAAGCAGATATGTAAATGTATTTAGGGAACTCCATAATTAAAGGAGCCCTGCAGTGAATCTTCATGCAAAGCAATAATTGTTTCATAATGCAAACATCACCCCTGATATATCCATCTTGTAACTTCGTATTTGAACACATATAAAGCTCCTCACTTTAAGAATGCCTGTCAAATACTACCCTTTATCCAGGCCAAATAAGCCAGAAACTTCCTGGGCCAACAACATCACCTACCTACTGGCATAGGAAGCAGCCAAATTTTCTTTTGTATTCCCTCCATTTTCTCCCTTAAGGGGATTGTGCACACACTACCTTCCCTGTTTTATTCTGTGTCCCTCTGTTCACATTTCAGTTAGTTTTACATTTGGCTATTTCTTTCACAATGTCTTCTTTAATCCAATTATAGTTCTATTTTCCTTGCCAAATATTTCGTGCTTTATTACATAAAAGTTCTCTCTTGCTTACAACACATATTTCATTCCATTTTAAAACCAAACAAAAGAGCCAAATTCCCTAGGCATGATTTATAGGCTTTTACTCAGATGTTTGTCAGAGAAGCTTATCACATATTCTTAAGGAGTGTTTGAGAGTGAAATCTACCGTTATATATAACCACCAAAGTACCTTAAAGTGTCCAGTAGTTCTCATCTGATTCTTCCCCAAAGAATTCTACTACTTCCTTATCTTTGTTACATTCAGAGATTAGTACTTTTATACTCAGGTTCATAGGTTACAGCACATTAACACCATGATGATGAAGGGCACAAAGCAGCTCTGATATATACAAATTATTCACACAAAACTGTGGCAAGATTTAGCTCCTTGGCACCCCAGCCGAGGTTCTCTTTTTGTAAGCAATTATGACTGTTATGTAAGAAAAGCGGTTCACAGGCTTTACCCCTTATTTACCCCTTAAGCTTTGCTGTTTAAGCTTGAACAACTCATATAACCACTCTGAGCTCCAGTTTCATCATCTGCCAAGTGGAGTCAACCTTGCCCTTTGCTCATATTATTAGTTCCTTTCACTCTTCTCTCTAGAGATCATAATTGTTAGATAAAGTAAGAATTAGTATGAGTAAAGATCAGCACATTCAGACCTTCAAACTTTCAGGCTAGAAGTTTACCATCCAGGAGAATCACCAGAGAAATCCCAACACATTATCATAAATCACCACTATCATCATCACCACCATCACACCACCACCACCTTACTTTTATCCATAATATTAGTCTATCCCTTATTTAAATTACCTCAGTTAGATTCAAGCATTAAAACATTAAAAAAACACACACACACATGTCTGTACTCATGGGTCACACACCATAACGTCACATTCAGCCATATAGATATATTTTGCAAAATGGGGCAGTGTTTTATTATTTTTTAATAAATGCCTTTAGGTGGGGAAAGTACTCTACTTTCATTCCCAGGTCCCATTCCTTTCACTCATACATACAGTCTCTTCACATATTTATGTCAACTTGCTGGCCCCAGAAGATGTTTGAATTAGCAACTTCATCAACTGCCTTTTTTTCACCCTTAACTCACTCATCCTGAATTTATATACCTAAAGACTCAGCCTAGAATTGTGTGTTCTTTGACACACAATCAATCCTGAAAACTCAGTCATGACTTTTAGCATCTCCTGACTTTTACCCTTCTTCCCCTATGAATTTGGTTCCAGCTTTACCTCACATTGCCCCAAAACAATCTACTACTCACTCTACCTTCTTCTAGGGACTAACCTCAAAACCGGGGCTGGGGCTGTGTGTATCCACCACAGAACGTTCATACTCTAATCTAATATGCCATTCCCAAATTACAATATTCAAGGTAAGTAAAAGGCTATTTCATATACCTTATGATTGTTCTTATTACTATATTTTGGTTTTGTTTAAATGCTTATGTTCTAGTACGATTACTGGTTTCTCTTTTTTCATTGAAAATATAAAATATTTCTGCTCCTGTAGGCTGACCTGAGACTATAATTATTGTTTTAACTGCTCTTAAATTCAAGACTACATATCAAAACAAATTTTAAATATAACTCTAAATTAGCAATAAATGTATTGATTTTATTAAAAATCAGTAACTATGAAAAAGGATAAAATAATATTCCTCAGTTATAACCAAAATTTTGTGTTCTGACCCAGATTATCAACCCTTGTGTCAGCATTTTACAATTGTACGTTCATTCCTTTGGGCTTTGGATGCTTATTTTTCCATGAAAGAAGTCACTGTAAATATAAATAAAGTGGAAGGTTTTAAGTCTTAGCAGATAATAGATTTAGCTGATGTGATAGGCAGAATTCTAAGAATGGCACCCTGTGACTTTCCTGTATATACCCTCCCCTTTGAATGAGGGTAGAACCTGTGAATATGATATGATACACTCTTTCGATTTTGTCACATTACATGGCAATGAGAGTCTATCTGGGTGGATCTAATCTAATCATAATAAGCCCTTTTAAGGCAGAGAGTTTAAGTGAGGTATCACCTCACACTGGTCAGAAGGGCCATCATTGAAAAATCTACAAACAATAAATGCTGGAGAGGGTGTGGAGACAAGGGAACCCTCTTGCCCTGTTGGTGGGACTGTAAATTGAAACAGCCACTATGGAGAACAGTATGGAGGTTCCTTAAAAAACTACAAATAGAACTACCATAAGACCCAGCAATCCCACTACTGGGCATATACCCTGAGAAAACCATAATTCAAAAAGAATCATGTACCACAATGTTCATTGCAGCAGTATTTACAATAGCCAGGACATGGAAGCAATCTAAGTGTCCATCAACAGATGAATGGATACAGAAAATGTGGCACATATATACAATGGAATATTACTCGTCATAAAAAGGAACAAAACTGAGTTATTTGTAGTGAGGTGGATGGACCTAGAGTCTGTCATACATAGTGAAGTAAGACAGAAAGAGGAAAACAAACACCATATGTTAATGCATATATATGGAATCTAAAAAAATGGTACTGGTAAACCTAGTGACAGGGCAGGAATAAAGATGCAGATGTAGAGAATAGACTTGAGGACACATGGGTGGAAGGGTGAGCTGGGACAACGTGAGAGAGTAGCGTTGAGATATATATATATATATATATATATATATATATATATATATAACCAAATGTAAAATAGATAGCTAGTGGGAAGCTGCTGCATAGTACAGGGACATCAGCTCAATGCTTTGTGACAACCTAGAGGAGTGGGATGGGGGGGTGGAAGGGAGGCGTAAGAGGGAGGGCATATGGGGATATATGTATAAATATAGCTGATTCACTTTGTTGTACAGCAGAAATTAATACAACATTTAAAGCAATTATACTCCAATAAAGGTAAAAAAAAAAAGCAGAGAATTTTCTCCCACTGGCAGTTGAAGAAGAATTCAGAGATTTGAAGTAAGACAAAGATTTGATGAATTATTTCTGGCCTTGAAGATGGATTAGGCCATGTGAGAAGGAAAGCAGGTGGCCTCATAAAAGCTAAGAGCAGCCCATTACTAACAGTCAGCAAAGAAATGGGGACCTCACACCTATGACCACAAGGCATCTAATTCAGCCAACAGTGTGAATGAAAATGGAAGTAGAGTCTCCACAGAGCCTCCAGTTGAATCAAACCCAAGAAACACCTTGGTTTTGGCCTTGTGAGAACCTAAGTAGAGAATCTAGCTGAGTTTGTCATGACTTCTGACCTATAAAACTCTGAGCTAGTAAATGTGTTTGTTTATGTTGCTAAACTTGTGATAATTTGTTATTCAGCAATAGAGAACAAATACTGTACAACTGACAATCTTAATACCTAACATCTTTATTGATAACTATTCATCAGGAGCAAGTAAGATGGAGGTAGGTGAAATAGAGGAGAGATAGTCATGAATCAGAGACAATCTCATTCATAGTTTTGCTGAGGTTCAATCCTAAATACTGCTATATCAGTTACCTTAAATTATACTAATTTCCAGTTCTTAGTTTGTCCTAGTCAATTTTTTCAGTGGCTGTCATATCTGAGTCTCAAGTCACCAGGCATTTCTAATGACTACATGAAATGGTTTCAATAAAATCTTTACTTAAGCAGATTTCTTCCTACAAATAATGAAGTCTCATTATCAGGTAAAGTTACTATTGTTCCTGCTCCAATTTTTGGCAGGTTGGACATCATTTATTCACTAATTAATCATCACTACAGAGATTAGTACTAACATGTGCATGTCATTATTAAATTGTAAAAATGATTTCATCCAAACAGTTATTTCAGCCAAAATGTTCCAAGATTGAGTAAAGGAAGTCACTCAAAGTTTGCCAAATGTATCTTATTTTATGATTTTTGTTCTCAGTCTTTCTAAGTGTGCAGTCAGGATACAATATTTATAGCATATGTTATTTTAAAGATTCATTTCATGTATATGGCACTTTATGTCTGTGACCCAGAATCTTGTGAAATCTTTTGTCACTGCACATTTCTGGCTGCTCATTGAGGTGAGAAACAGCAGGCTATTCAGCCTGTCTAGAGTATAATATCAAATCCCTTGGAGCAAGGGATTTCAACAACTTCATTTAATGGTTATGGAATTGACTTTCAACTTCTGTTTGGAGGGGTTCTTCTATCTTGACATTTAAAAATAAATGTATGGCATATCTGTTTGCTGTTGCAGTCAAATACAATTTTTGATGACCTTTTCTTTCTCTTCCAAAACCTTGTGGCTTTTTTCTCAATTACAATTCAGGATACATATATTGTTGCTTGCTTTTTTTTTTTTTTTTTTTTTTTGCAGTACGCAGGCCTTTCACTGTTGTGGCCTCTCCCGTTGTGGAGCACAGGCTCCAGACGCGCAGGCTCAGTGGCCATGGCTCACAGGCCTAGCTGCTCCACGGCATGTGGTATCTTCCCAGACCAGGGCACGAACCCGTGTCCCCTGCATCAGCAGGCAGACTCTCAGCCACTGCGCCATCAGGGAAGCCCATGCTTGCTATTTTTAAAAAAATAACATGGGAAGAAAACTCCCCCCCTATTAAAAAATTCCTGCCAGTTAGAGGCTGGCCTTTTTTTAAAATTTATGATTGAAGTGTTTCATTTATTAAGATTAGAAGAGTGTATCTGAGATGAACATAAGTCTGTTGTCTCCCACCTTCACTCTCCAGCTCCCATCCTGAAGCCTTATGGTAATGAGTGTTACGCTCTTGAGGTCATCTTGTCAAGGAATATTTTACTGGGTAAATAAATAAAGTGCAATGTGTGCTTTGACTGTGCACTGTAGACTTCTGCAGACATAATTTAAAGGATATTATTATGAATATCATAGGTGGTTAATGTAAGTGATGGAGAAGCCAAAGGTCAACCACATCATAACAAATACAGTACATATTTCTCGAGGCTAGAAATAGGAATTGAAAATTCACTATTAGAATATAGAGCCTAGAAAACACCACGATGCCTGGAAGGCTGCTCCCAAGAAGCTTTTTGAACATTTTCTAGGAAACACGTCACATCTTACCAAAATAACAGAAACTTTAACATACTGTTGAAAACATAGTCTTTTATATTAGTCATTGATACTAATTAATGATTTACATAAAAAATTAGCTTTTGGGCTTCCCTGATGGCGCAGTGGTTGAGAGTCCGCCTGCCAATGCAGGGGACACGGGTTCGTTCCCCAGTCTGGGAAGATCCCACATGCCGCGGAGCAGCTAGGCCCGTGAGCCATGGCCACTGAGCCTGCACTCCGCAGTGGGAGAGGCCACAACAGTGAGAGGCCTGCGTACCAAAAAAAAGAAAAAATAATTAGCTTTTAATACTCAATTCTAGAGAAAAATTTCCCTCTCCCAGCAAGCTGGCCCATTTCCTTCTATCAGGCTACCCATTTTATTCCTCGTTAACTGTAGCTGACATGACTCTCAGTGCTAAAATTATAGCTCAAGTATTCTAACTATATCAACTTAGTCATTTGGTATGTTCATGTTCCCTCATTTTACCTTTTTATAAAATTTGCCATTGAAATGTATTGGTCACTCATACTTTATAAAACTGCTTTTATCCTTTATGAAACTAAAGAGAGTATAATACATAAATAAATAAACATTTTATTATTTTGAAATGGGGATTGTGGATGGGTTGAAGGAGTAGATAAGGGGCTGAAGGGAGATTAGTCTTCTTCTCAGGAGGACTTGAAACCATCCTATTACATTATAGATAATATACTTTAGAGGCCTAGATACTTAGAAACATCATTTCACTACTTCATTTCTTTTTGCAACAATTACAGGCATCAAATAACTTCTATGTTCTGTTACTTTTGTTGTTTTAATCTTGGGGTCAGACAGGAGAGATAACAAAATTCCATGCTTACTTGGACTCATCAATCTAATTATTAATATTTTCCTAGTATTTTTGATAAATACTTTTTGCCATTATTTTTTATTTATTAAGTTTTAAAGTATTGGGGGATCTCAACATTTGGAAGATAAACATTTTTCTAGAAATAATTCTTTCTAGGGAAGACTTTCATTTGTCTGAACATCTAAAACTAAGTAGAAGTATAGTTAAATATTTTTATTCATTCATTCATTTGACAAATAAATTTAGGGTCTCCTCTGAGTAAAGCATTGTGCGGGTTGTTGGTGATACAGCAGCAAATCAGAAAATTAAAGTCTTTACTCTCACAGACTTCATATTCTAGTGGTGTAAAGAGAGTTTATAGCTAAATAAATAAATATATATGTTCCAGTAGGAATACATTCCAATTTAAAAAAATAAAAAAGGTAATAAAGTAGAGAGCAACATAGGGAGTCAGTAGGTAGGTTGAGCATCTTTGGTTAAGGCAATCTGGAAAAGCCTCTCAGAGGAGGTAATATTTTAATTGAGACTTTCAAATATATAATGATAAACATCTATGTATAATTATATTGCATGCATTGAACAAGTAGTTATTGAACTACAATCATTAGGCACTGTGTTAAGGTTCTGAGTATAAGAAAAGTGAACAAAAACATATGTTTATGATTAGTGTGAGATACTAACAAACCATGGATGGCAACTTAAATAAATGTAAAAAGATATATGTTATGAAGTAAAGTGTGATGGTTCTAGGAAAGCATATAACAAGAACAGCTGAACAAGTGATAGAAATGACAATGGAGCAGAAAACTGAAAGAAAAGTAGGAGCTATGTAAGACAAGAATAGAAAGAATATTTCAGCAGAGAGAACAGCATGTGCAAAAGCCCTACATTGGGTGAGGGTATGACACCATTGAGAAAGTGAAAAAGAAAGAATGTGGTTAAGAATAGAAGGAAAGGAAGTTCTTGCTATAAGATGGGGTTGGAGGGTAATTTGGGTCCAGACAATTCAGTGCATAATTTTATTCTGTATTCTAAGAACAACTGGGAGCCATATAAGGCTTTTTAAAGCAAGACAGTGATCATTAGTCATGTATTAAAAAAAAAGGCTGTAGCTTCTGTAAAGATAAAGGATTGGATGTCAAGGAAGGGTAGATGTGGAGAGACTAGTCCAGGAGTTTAATGTGGTTGCCTCAGTCAGGGTGATGTTGTCCTGGGCTTTGGTGGTGACAGTGGTAGTAGAAATGTGGAAGAAAGATCTATTTTAGGGTCCTTTGTGAAGTAAAATCCACATAATAAATTCATGAATAGGGAATGGAAGTGAAAGAAAGGGGTGCCGAGCACAACTTCTAGGATTCTAGCATCCATTCAGACGGCAGGGCCTTTAAACAAGATAAAGAACAGCAAAAAAGGCCAGAGGTATTACCGTGAGTGTTGAACATAACTGAGTTTCATATATGACTCTCTTATGTTCATATATTTATAAGACTGCTGTTTGGGATAAAATTATCATCCTGACTGAGATGATTGGCCCAGAAAGTGCCCCAAATCAGCTATTATGAGAAAGCACTCACGGGTATTTATGCTATCTGAAACTCCTGCCATTAGAACCCGTCTAATCTTAATACTTTATACAGGGCTCAGACCCAGATAGTGCCCCAAATTGGACACAGTGTGTCTCGTGACCCCTACAATAAAGCTAATATTTATTTAGAACATACTACATGTCAGAAAATGCTTTAATAATTTTATGTGGATTATTTCATACAGTCATCTCATCAGTCTAATGAGATAGATACTATTTTGTCAACCACATTTACATCTAGGGAAACTGAGACTTTCAGCAATGAAATAACCTGGTGAGTGGATAGCAGCCAGATCCCAGAATTTGTGCTCTTGGTCATTATATGGTTCTCTCTTAATATCCAGGTAAAGTCACTGTGCTATTTTACCTGGATACTCAAGTATAGTGCAGACAAAGGTTCACTGTCTTTGCCCCCATGCAAGCAGTTGTATTCTGAATGTTCTTTTCCTCGCCAAAAGAGTGAACACTCACTTCCCTGGCTGCCAATTGCTCTTGTACATACTGAAGTTCCAAACACCTACTTATAGGTTAAAAGAACCACAATACTTATAAGGTCTTCCATCCAAGCTACATCAAATGCCCACAATCCTTCAAAGAAAACAATACACCATGTCTGTTATCCCAGTTTTCATCAAAGTCCATTTGTTATATAAATCTAGTTAAATCATATTTCCATATATGTAACATTATTTCTACTTAAAAGCTGAAAGTTTTTGTACCTTAACAATATATTTCTACAACAAAACATTAGCGATTTTCTTTAAATCAACAATCTTTTATAATGACAATAGATGAAAGTGAAGATATTTTGTATCATTAGGAATAATATATATTCTTTTAATTAAAAATTATTTATAAAATATCTCAAACTTGCATAAATTAATATGGTAGATATGTAGCCACAAACCATATTTAATAGATCTACAATTTTATCATGCTTACATTGAAGACGCTCTCTAATGTTTTTTTTTTACACCTTTATTGGAGTATAATTGCTTTACAATGATGTGTTAGTTTCTGCTTTATAACAAAGTGAATCAGTTATACATATACATATATTCCCATATCTCCTCCATCTTGTGTCTCACACCCTCCCACCATCCTTATGCCACCCATCCAGGTGGTCAAAAAGCACCGAGAGGATTACCCTCTGCTATGTGACTGCTTCCCACTAGCTATCTATTTTACGTTTGGTAGTGTATATATGTCCATAGCACTCTCTCACTTTCTCTCAGCTTACCTTTGGCCCTCCCCATATCCTCAAGTCCATTTGCTAGTAGGTCTGTGTCTTTATTCCTATCTTACCCCTATGTTCTTCATGACATTTTATTTCTTAGATTCCATATATATGTGTTAGAATATGGTATTTCTCTTTCTTTTTCTGACTTACCTCACTCTGTATGACAGACTCTGGGTCCACCCACCTCACTATAGATAACTCAATTTTGTTTCTTTTTATGGCTGAGTAATATTCCATTGTATATATGTGCCACATATTCTTTATCCATTCATTCAATGATGGACACTTAGGTTGTCTCCATATCCTGGCTATTGTAAATAGAGCTGTAATGAATATTTTGGTACATGACTCTTCTTGAATTATGGTTTTCTCAGGGTATATGCCCAGTAGTGGGATTGCTGGGTCTTATGGTAGTGCTATTTGTAGTTTTTTAAGGAAACTCCATACGGTTCTCCACAGTGGCTGTACCAATTCATATTCACACCAGCAGGGCAAGAGTGTTCCCTTTTCTCCACAACCTGTAGAGCATTTATTGTTTGTGGATTTTTTGATGATGGCCATTCTGACCAGTGTGAGATGATATCTCATGATAGTTTTGATTTGCATTTCTCTAATGATTAAAGATGTTGAGCATTCTTTCATGTGTTTGTTGGCAATCTGTATATCTTGTTTGAAGAAATGTATATTCAGGTCTTCTGCCCAGTTTTGGATTGGGTTGTTTGTTTTTTGTTATTGAGCTGCATGAGCTGCTTGTAAATTCTGGAGATTAATCCTTGGACGGTTGCTTCATTTGAAAATAATTTCTCCCAATCTGAGGGTTGTCTTTTGGTCTTGTTCATGTTCTTGTTTCCTTGCTGTGCAAAAGCTTTGAAATTTCATTAGGTCCCATTTGATTATTTTTGTTTTTATTTCCATTTATCTAGGAGGTGGGTCAAAAAGGATCTCACTGTGATTTATGTCATAGAGAGTTCTGCCTATGTTTTTCTCTAAGAGATTGATAGTTTCTGGCCTTACATTTAGGACTTTAATCCATTCTGAGCTTATTTTTGTGTATGATGTTAGGGATTGTTCTGATCTCATACTTTTATATGTACCTGTCCAGTTTTCCCAGCAGCACTTATTGAAGAGGCTGTCCTTTCTCCACTGTATATTCCTGCCACCTTTATCAAAGATAAAGTGACCATATGTGCATGGGTTTATCTCTGGGCTTTCTATGCTGTTCCATTGATATATACTTCTGATTTTGTCCCACTACCATACAGTCTTGATTACTGTAGCTTTGTAGTATAGCCTGAAGTCAGGGACCCTGATTCCTCCAGCTACGTTTTTCGTTCTCAAGATTGCTTTGGCTATTCAGGGTCTTTTGTGTTTCCATACAAATTTTGAAATGTTTTGTTCTAGTTCTGTGAAAAATGCCAGTGGTCGTTTGATACGGATTGCATTCAATCTGTAGATTGCTTCGGGTAATAGAGTCATTTTCACAATGTTGATTCTTCCAATCCAAGAACATGGTATATCTCTCCATCTATTTGTATTATCTTTACTTTCTTTGATCACTGTCTTACAATTTTCTGCACACAGGTCTTTTGTCCCCTAAGGTAAGTTTATTCCTAGATATTTTATTCTTTTTGCTGCAATGGTAAATGGGAGTGTTTTCTTGATTTCACTTACAGAATTTTCATCATTAGTGTATAGGAATGCCAGAGATTTATGTGCATTAATTTTGTATCCTGCTACTTTAACAAATTCATTGATTAGCTCTAGTAGTTTTCTGGTAGCATCTTTAGGATTCTGTATGTATAGTATCATGTCATCTGTAAACAGTGACAGCTTTACTTCTTCTTTTCTGATTTGGATTCCTTTTATTTCCTTTTCTTCTATTGCTGTGGCTAAAACTTCCAAAACTATGTTGAATAAGAGTGGTGAGAGTGGTCAGCTTTGTCTTGTTCCTGATCTTAGTGGCAAAGCTTTCAGTTTTTCACCTTTGAGGACGATGCTGGCTGTGGGTTTCTCATATATGGCCTTTATTATGTTGAGGAAAGTTCCCTCTATGCCTACTTTTTGCAGGGTTTTTATCATAAAAGGGCGTTGAATTTTGTCAAAAGCTTTCTCTGCATCTATTGAGATTATCATATGTTTTTTCTCCTTCAATTTTTTAATATGGTGTATCACATTGCTTCACTTGCATATAATGAATAATCCTTGCTTTCCTGGAATAAACCCCACTTGACCATGGTTTACGATCCTTTTATGTGCTATTGGATTCTGTTTGCTTATATTTTGTTGAGGATTTTTGCATCTATGTTCATCAGTAATACTGGCCTGTATTTTTATTTATTTGTGACATCCTTGTCTGCTTTTGGCATCAGGATGATGATGGCCTCGTAGAATGAGTTTGGGAGTGCTTCTCCCTCTGCTATACTTTGGAAGAGTTTGAGAAGGATAGGTGTTAGCTCTTCTCTAAATGCTTGATAGAATTTGCCTGTGAAGCCATCTGGTCCTGGGATTTTGTTTGTTGGAAGAGTTTTAATCACAGTTTCAATTTCAGGTCTTGTGATTGGTCTGTTCATATTTTCTATTTCTTCCTGATTCAGATTTGGCAGGTTGTGCATTTCTAAGAATTTATCCATTTCTTCCAGGTTGTCCATTTTATTGGCATAGAGTTGCTTGTAGTAATCTCTCATAATCTTTTGTATTTCTGCAGTGTCAGTTATTTATTCTCCTTTTTCATTTCTAATTCTATTGATTTGAGTCTTCTCCCATTTTTTCTTGATGAGTCTGGCTAATGGTTTATCAATTTTTTTTATCTTCTCAAAGAACCAGCTTTTAGTTTTATTGATATTTGCTATTTTTTCCTTTAATTCTTTTTCATTTATTTCTGATCTGATTTATATGATTTCTGCTAACTTTCATGTTCTTTTGTTCTTCTTTCTCTAATTGCCTTAGGTGCAAGGCTAGGTTGTTTATTCAAGAGTTTTTCTGTATCCTAAGGTATGATTGTATTGTTATAAACTTCCCTCTTAGAACTGCCTTTGCTGCATCCCATAGGTTTTAGGCCATCGTGTTTCCATTGTCATTTGTGTATAGGTATTTTTTGATTTCCTCTTTGATTTCTTTAGTGATCACTTTGTTATTAAGTAGTGTATTGTTTGGCCTCTATGTGCTTGTATTTTTTACAGATCTTTTCCTGTAATTGATATCTAGTCTCATAGTGTGGTGATCGGAAAAGATACTTGATACAATTTCAATTTTCCTAAATTTACCAAGGTTTGATTTGTGACCCAAGATATGATCTATTCTGAAGAATACTCCATGAGCACTTGAGAAAAAAGTGTATTTTGTTGTTTTTGGATGGAATGTCCGATGAATATCAATTAAGTCCATTTTGTTTAATGTATCATTTAAAGCTTGTGTTTCCTTATTTATTTTCATTTTGCATGATCTTTCCATTGGTGGAAGTGGGGTGTTAAAGTCCCCTACAAAGAGAGTGTTACTGTCAACTTCCCATTTTATGGCTATCAGTATTTGCCTTATATATTGAGGTGCTCCTATGTTGGGTGCATAAATATTTACAATTGTTATATCTTCTTGGATCGATCCCTTGATCATTATGTAGTGTCCTTCTTTGTGTCTTGTAATAGTCTTTATTTTAAAGTCTACTTTGTCTGAGATGACAATTGCTACTCCAGATTTCTTTTGGTTTCCGTTTGCATGGAATATCTTTTTCCATCCCCTCACTTTCAGTCTGTATGTGTCACTAGGCCTGAAGTAGGTCTCTTGTAGACAACTTATATATGGTTGTTGTTTTTGTATCCATTCAGCCAGTCTGTGTATTTTGGTAAGAGCATTTAATCCATTTACCTTTAAGGTAATTATTGCTATGTATGTTCTATTCCCATTTTCGTAATTGTTTTGTGTTTGTTATTGTAGGTCTTTCCCTTCTCTTGTGTTTCTTGCCTAGAGAAGTTCCTTTAGCAGTTGTTGTAAATCTGATTTGGTGGTGCTGGACTCTCTCAGCTTTTGCTTGTCTGTAAAGGTTTTAATTTCTCCATCAAATCTGAATGAGATACTTTCTGGGTACAGTAATCTTGGTTGTAGGTTTTTCTCCTTCATCACTTAAAATATGTCCTGCCAGTTGTCTCTGGTTTGCAGAGTTTCTGCTGAAAGATCAGCTGTTAATCTTATGGGCATTCCCTTGTGTGTTATTTGTTGTTTTCCCTTGCTGCTTTTAATATGCTTTCTTTGTATTTAATTTTTGACAGTTTCTTTAATATGTGTCTTGGCATGTTTCTCCTTGGATTTATCCTGTATGGGACTCTCTGTGCTTCCTGGACTTGATTAATTATTTCCTTTCCCATATTAGGGAAGTTTTCAACTATAATCTCTTCAAATATTTTCTCAGTCCATTTCTTTTTCTCTTCTTCTTCTGGAACACCTATAATTTGAATGTTGGTGTGTTTAATTTTGTCCCAGAGGTCTCTGAGACTGTCCACAGTTCTTTCCATTCTTCTTTCTTTATTTTGCTCTGCAGTAGTAATTTCCAATATTTGATCTTCCAGGTCACATCTCCATTATTCTGCCTCAGTTATTCTGCTATTGATCTCATGTAGAGTATTTTTAATTTCATTTATTGTGTTGTTCATCATTGCTTGTTTCATCTTTAGTTCTTCTAAGTCCTTGTTAAATATTTCTTGCATTTTGTCTATTCTATTTCCAAGATTTTGGATCATCTTTACTATCATTATTCTAAATACTTTTTCAGGTAGACTGCCTATTTCCTCTTCATTTGTTAGGTCTGGTGGGTTTTTATCTTGCTCCTCCATCTCTTGTGTTTTTCTGTCTTGTCATTTTGCTTATCTTACTGTGTTTAGGGTCTCCTTTTTGCAGGCTGCAGATTCATAGTTTCTGTTGTTTTTGCTGTCTGTCCCCAGTGGCTAATGTTGGTTCAGTGGGTTCTGTAGGCTACCTGGTGGAGGGGGCTAGTGCCTGGGTTCTGGTGGATGAGGTGGATCTTGTCTTTCTGGTGGGCATGTCCACGTCTGGTGGTGTGTTTTGGGGTGTCTGTGGACTTGTTATGATTTTAGACAGCCTCTCTGCTAACGGGTGGGGTTGTGTTGCTGTCTTGCTAGTTGTTTGGCATAGGGTGTTCAGCACTTTAGCTTGCTCGACGTTGAGTGAAGCTCGGTGCTAGTGTTGAGATGGAGATCTCTGGGAGATTTTCACCATTTGATATTATGTGGAGCTGGGAGGTCTCTGGTGGACCAGTGTCCTGTAGTTGGCTCTCCCACCTCAGAGGCACAGCACTGACTCCTGGCTTCAGCACCAAGAGCCTTTCATCCAATGGCTCAGAATAAAAGGGAGATAAACTAGAAAGAAAGAAAGAAAGAAAGGAAGGAAGGAAGAAGGAAAGAAAGAAAGAAAGAAATAACATAAAATAAGATAATATAAAGTAAAATAAAATTATTAAAATAAAAATAATTATTAAAAAATTATTTTCAAAAGTAAAAAAACAAAACAAAAAGAACGGACAGGGTGGGTGCTGTGAAGACGGTGGAAGAGTAAGACGCAGAGGTCACCTTCCTCCCCACAGATACACCAGAAATACATCTACACGTGGAACAACTCCTACGGAACACCTACTGAACGCTGGCAGAAGACCTCAGACCTCCCACAGGCAAGAAACTCCCCATGTACCTGGATAGGGCAAAAGAAAAAAGAATAAACAGGGTCAAAAGTATAGGGACGGGACCTGCACCAGTGGGAGGGAGCTGTGAAGGGGGAAAAGTTTCCACACACTAGGAAGCCCCTTAGTGGGCGGAAACTGCGGGAGGCAGATGGGGGAGCTTCGGAGCCGTGGAGGAGAGCACAGCAACAGGGGTGCAGAGGGCAAAGTGGGGAGATTCCCGCACAGAGGATCGGTGCCGACCGGCACTCACCAGCCTGAGTGGCTTGTCTGCTCACCTGCCGGGGTGGGCGTTGCTGCAAGCTGAGGCTCGGATTTCAGTCAGAGCACAGGGAGAGGACTGGGGTTGGAGGCTTGAATATAGCCTGAAGGGGTTAGTGCACCACGGCTAGCCCGGAGGGAGCCTGGGGAAAAGTCTGCACCTGCCAAAGAGGCAAGAGACTTTTTCTTCCATCTTTGTTTCCTGGTGCGAGAGGAGAGGTGTTTAAGAGCACTGCTTAAAGGAACTCCAGAGACAGGAGCGAGCCACGGCTAAAAGCACGAAACCCAGAGATGGGTGCAATCCACGGCTAAAAGCACGGACCACAGAGACAGGCGGGAGACGCTAAGGCTGCTGCTGCCACCACCAAGGGACCTGTGTGCGATCACAGGTCACTATCCACACCCTTCTTTTGGAGAGCCTGTGCAGCCTGCCACTGCCAGGTTCCCGGGAAACAGGGACAACTTCCCCGGGAGAACGCACGGCGGACCTCAGGCTGGTGCAACGTCACGTTGGCCTCTGCCGCTGCAGGCCCGCCCGGCATGCCATGCACCTCTCTCCCCCCGGCCTGAGTGCACCAGAGCCCCCAAATCAGTGGCTCCTTTAACCCTATCCTCTCTGAGCAAAAAACAGACACCCTCCAGCGACCTACAACAAAGGCAGGGCCAAACCCAAAGCTGAGCCCTTGTGAGCAGTGAGAAAAAAGAAGAGAAAGGGAAATCTCTCCCAGCAACCTCAGAAAGAGCAGATTAAAGCTCCACAATCAACTTGATGTACCCTGCATCTGTGGAATACATGAATAGACAACGAATCATCCCAAATTGAGGAGGTGGACTTCGAGAGCAAGATCTATGATTTTTTCCCCTTTTCCTCTGTTTGTGAATGTGTATGTGTATGCTTCTGTGTGAGATCTTGTCTGTATAGCTTTGTTTCCAACATTTGTCCTAGGGTTCTATCCATCCATTGTTTCTTTTTTAAGAAACAATGAATTTTTTAAAAATAATTAATTTTAATAACTTTATTATATTTTACCCTCGTTCTTTCTTTCTTTCTTTCTTTCCTTCCTTCCCTCCTTTAGACAATGAATCATCCCAAATTGAGGAGGTGGACTTTGAGAGCAAGATTTATGATTTTTTTCCCCTTTACATTTTTTTCTGAGGGTGTATGTGTATGCTTCTGTGCAAGATTTTGTCTGTATAGCTTTGCTTCCAACATTTGTCCTAAGGTTCTATCCGTCCCTTTTTTTTTCTAAATAATTATTTTTTAATTCAATAACTTTATTATACTTTACTTTATGTTATTTTACTATATCTTCTTTCTTTCTGTCTTTTTTGCTTCCTTCCCTCCTTCCTTCCTTCCTTCCTTCCTCAATCTCTCCCTCCCTCCTTTCTTTCCTTTTTGCCTTCTTTCCTTCTTTTCTTCTTTCTTTCTTCCTTCCTTCCTTCCTTCCTTGCTTCCTTCCATCATTTCTTTCTCTTTCTTTCTTTCTTTCTTCATACTTCTACTAATTCGCTCTACTTTTTCTCCCTTTTATTCTGAGCCATGTGGATGAAAGGCTCTTGATGCTCCAGCCAGGAGGCAGGGCTCTGTCTCTGAGGTGGGAGAGCCAACTTCAGGACACTGGTCAACAAGAGACCTCCCAGCTCCACATAATATCAAATGGCGAAAATCTCCCAGAGACCTCCATCTTAACACCAGCACCCAGCTTCACTCAATGACCAGCGAGCTACAGGGCTGGACAACCTATGCCAAACACCTAGCAAAACAGGAACACAACAAATCCATTAGCAGAGAGGCTGCCTAAAATCATAATAAGTCCACAGACACCCCTAAACACACCACCAGATGTGGACCTGCCCACTAGAGAGACAAAATCCAGCCTCATCCACCACAACACGGGCACTAGTCCCATCCACCAGGAAGCCTACACAACACACATAACCAACCTTAGCCACTGGAGACAGACATCAAAAACAATGGGAACAACGAACCTGCAGCCTGCAAAAAGGAGACCCCAAACACAGTAAGATAAGCAAAATGAGAAGACAGAAATACACACAGCAGATGAAGGAGCAAGATAAAAATGCACCAGACCTAACAAATGAAGAGGAAATAGGCAGTCTACCTGAAAAACAATTCAGAATAATGATAGTAAGGATGATCGAAATCTTAGAAATAGAATGGAAAAAATGCAAGAAACATTTAACAAAGACCTAGAAGAAATAAAGATGAAACAAGCAATGATGAACAACACAATAAATGAAATTAAAAGTACTTTAGATGGAATCAATAGCAGAATAACTGAGGCAGAAGAACGGATAAGTGACCTGGAAGATAAAATAGTGGAAATAACTACTGCAGAGCAGAATAAAGAAAAAAGAATGAAAAGAACAGAGGACAGTCTCAGAGACCTCTGGTAAAACATTAAACACACCAACATTCGAATTATAGGGGTTCCTGAAGAAGAAGAGAAAAAGAAAGGAACTGAGAAAATATTTGAAGAGATTATAGTTGATAACTTCCCTACTATGGGAAAGGAAATAGTTAATCAAGCCCAGGAAGCACAGAGACTCCCATACAGGATAAATCCAAGGACAAATAAGCCAAGACACATATTA